>NC_092176.1:30856820-31156820 GCF_045791955.1 Oncorhynchus clarkii lewisi | reverse complement strand
TGACCGTGGAGAATTAATGAGACACGGGTAGGCTGACAGAGAGGTCTTTGTGTGAGCCAGGTCAAATGAACCCTACTGCAAGTTTGAACTAGAGCCATTTCAATTCACAGAAAGTTTTTGGTGGCATTTTAATTAAATCAGAGATATTGTTCCATGAGACAGACTGTTAATTCATTGACCTCTGATGTATTTATAATAACTCATCAACGAAAGAAAACAAAGTAAGCGCTCTCTCTCTCAATTCAATTTAAGAGGCTTTATTGGAAACATATGTTAACATTGCCAAAGCAAGTGAAGTAGATAAAAAAAACTCATGTGAAATAAACAATAAAAATGAACAGTAAACATTACACTCACAAAAGTTTTAAAAAAATAAAAGATATTTCAAATATCATATAATGTGCAAATAGTTAAAGTACAAAAGGGAAAATATATAAACATAAATATGGGTTGTATTTACAATAGTGTTTGTTCTTCACTGGTTGCCCTTTTCTTGTGGCAACCGGTCACAAATATTGCTGCTGTGATGGCACACTGTGGTGTTTCACCCAATAGATATGGGAGTCTATCAAAATTGGATTTGTTGTTTAATTATTTGTGGGTCTGTAATCTGAGGGAAATATGAGTCTGTAAAATGGTCATACATTTGGCAGGAGATTAGGAAGTGCAGCTCAGTTTCCACCTCATTTTATGGGCAGTGTGCACATAGCCTGTCTTCTCTAGAGAGCCATGTCTGCCTACGGCGGTCTTTCTCAATAGCAAGACTATGCTCACTAAGTCTGAACATAGTCAAAGCTTTCCTTAAGTTTGGGCCAGTCCCAGTGGTCAGGTATTCTGCCACAGTGCAGTCTCTGTTTAGGGCCAGATAGCGTTCTAGTTTGCTATGTTTTTTTGTTAATTCTTTCCAATGTGTCAAGTAATTATCTTTTTGTTTTCTCATGATTTGGTTGAGTCTAATTGTGTTGTTGTCCTGGGGTTCTGTGGGGTCTGTTTGTGTTTGTGAACAGAGTCCCATGACCTGCTTGCTTAGGGGACTCTTCTCCGGGTTCATCTGTAGGTGATGGCTTTGTTATGGAAGGTTTGGGAATCGCTTCATTTAAGTGGTTGTAGAATTTAACGGCTCTTTTCTGCATTTTGATCATATGCCGAATTCTGCTCTGCATGCATTACTTGGTGTTTTACGTTGTACAGAGAGGATATTTTGCAGAATTCTGCATGCAGTCTCAATTTGGTGTTTGTCCCATTTTGTGAATTCTTGGTTGGTGAGTGGACCCCAAACCTCACAACCATAAATGGCAATGGGTTCTATAACTGATTCAAGTATTTTTTGCCAGATCCTAATTGGTATGTTGAATTTTATGTACTTTTTGATGGCATAGAAGGCTGTTCTTGCCTTGTCTCTCAGATCGTTCACAGCTTTGTGGAAGTTACCTGTGACGCTGATGTTTAGGCCGAGGTACTAGGGAAACGGTGTCTAGATGGAATTTTGGAACACCATTATTTTTATCTCACTGAGATTTAATGTCATCAATGTTTTTCTTGCAATATGCCAGTGACACACACACACGCACACCAGCTACACACTCCTCTACAGCTGAACTCTAGGTGGATTAGGGTTACTGTCTTGAATGAGACCAGGTTGATTGTCTCTTTGTTTTTGGTTGGTGTCGTGACACTGTTTCTGTGTGGTTATAGCATTCTCATCATATCTGGACATGTCAAAAGGAGAGTGGAGAATCATAGAGAACAGTGGTAAACTGGATAACAATAATTATATGTTGGTCTAGTTCTGAACACACACAAGGTGACTCACCCAGCAATCTTATTCCTCTGTTAAGGGGACGTCTATTAGACATGGCCCTCTGTGTGTGTGTGTCTGTGTGTGTCTGTGTGTGTCTGTGTGTGTCTGTGTGTGTGTGTGTGTGTGTGTAACAGAGGTTGTTTCATGAGGGGGGGCTAAAGTAAAGAGAGAAAAAGAGGTAAAGAGAGAGAAAGCTCTTCACAGTCTCATTGAGAGAGAGAAGTCGAAAGAGAGTCCTTGTCTGTGTATTCATATCTGTTCACAGTTGATGAAACATATCACCTGTAATGCCTCTGCACTCAGACTCAAATGTGGGTCGTACATGAATGTCTCTGTGTGTGCGTGCGTGTGTGTGTGTGTGTGTGTGTGTGTGTGTGCACTAGCTAACTGACTGTGAGAGGAGCCCCCCATGACCAATGACCTATATTGGCACTCTCCAGAGGGACCCCCGTTGCCATGGCACCAGAGCCAGATGATGCATAGAAAACCCTGCTTTAACATTCTGAATGCATAACTGTTCTCCTGCTGTTATATATTCTGAATCTAGAACTGTTCTCCTGTTCTGACAGTCTCATTCTAAAACCGTTCCCCTGCTCTAACATTCTCAGTCCAGAACTGCTCCTAACATTGTAAATCTAAAACTGTGGCACTAATGTTCTCATTCTAGAACAGAGCTGATTTCTCAATGAGCCATTAACATTTTCATAAAAGGTAAAGGCTTGGGTAGTGGGTAGTAATGACTTTTGCAGATTTAAGGAGAGGTTTGAGGACTACACTCACACAAGGCTTTTACTGCTGCCTCCTTTTACAGACAGAGCTTCAATCAAATATTAATCAGCTCACATGAGCACAAGCATTCATCTGTGCTTTCAAGAAAAATAAAAGATGAGAACCACACGCAGATCAGTCTGTGTACAGTACATGTAAGACACTAGAAAAAACCACTTATCTAGTCCAGCCATGAGGGTTGCTGAAGGTCCACCCTCTGCACCTGCTCTTAAAAATCCTCCGATCATAAGTTTTCTAATTTGGGGAGCATGTTAGGATTTCAAAACCAGCTGTATACTGCCATAGATGGCATTTAGTGATGCCAAATACTAGTAGATACATGTAATGTGGTATCAGCCAATTTAATAGCATCTGTTTTTTCTGTATCCTATCGTTCCTGGCCACAGCAGGTAACATTTTGTTGGCCTCCTGTAGTTGCATGGAATTCCAATCTCCTGACCTACAGAATGAGGATATACTTGCCTGGTTGTCAGTCTAGTTCCACTTCCAGCTCCTTTGTCATTGTCATGTTATTATGGCTATAGAGATATACAGTAACTCTCCAGGAATACAAATCACCTCTGTATTGTGACCTAAATATATAGTAATAGATCCTGGTATTGGCTGAGTGTGGAGATTCTCCTCCTCAAATTCAATCATCACTAAATGTCACGAAAGGTTATGTCAAGGCCATGGGAAACAACACTGATATTGTGAGGAGTGTTTGGCATGACATTCAGAGGAGGCCAAACGGTCTGGCATACCTTGTCTTGGTCTGCAGCCTGATGGAGCCTTTAATATCAGAAACATGTTTATTTTATTTTTAAACATCTTCCAAACGTCCATTTTTGTCAAACAGTGGCTGCATATATTTTATAGATCTAGGCATGATATTCAGTCCAAGATATCTCAGAATAACATGTGCACTCCAATCTGTATTCATAGTTTATAAATTCAAAAATTAGTGTGCTGCAAAATGAATGTAAAAAAAAAAAAAAGGTACAAATACTCGAACTAGCCAAACACTGGACCATTAAGAGAATGAAGAAATGTTGTGAATTCTAAACACCTTCATTCTCCAACCACACCACTTTGAAGTTCACCATAGCTCTTTCTAAGAGAATCAATGAGATTACATGAAAGTTGCAGAGGATGGTAAGAATCATGAACAAGGAACATCAAGCAGCAATAAGAAAGCAATGAGATTACATGACAAATAATGAAGGGATGAATTATTGAAATAGCAATACAGGTCAAGCCCAGTTTGAGTGGATCCCCTATAGTCAATAAACGTTGATAGCAAGAGCACTGAATAAATAGAATATGACTGTGTGAATAAATAATGGATTGATAGCCTAGACTACCAGTTTCAATATTGCCATTTAAATTTAACCAATCCCACTTGAAAGCCATAGTGGCACAAATATATTCAACTGTAGGCTAATACAATTAAAGAAAACGACCATACCTTGAATTGCAAAAAAATATTTATGTATTTAATCTCCTTCATTCTTGCCAAATTAAAAATATCAACCAAATATAATAAATTAAGTTGTTTTTATTTTATAGTCCAATAACCCTTGAAATAAGAGTCGAATAGTCCTTCGCATTTAACACATACAATTTCGGTCAACATCAGAGAGAAAAATTAACGCTCACCGTTAAACCACTGAAACGGGTGCATCAATGCACCGGAGGTGGTCCTGTATGAGAAAGGATTCGTGTTTATCAACAAACGGTTGATCCTGCAGTTGGCTGTATTCAAATCACCGTATGATTCGATATCCAGCCCAAAATAGAAAATATAGCATATATCCAATAAAAACACCGTATGGCGCTAAATGTAGCCTATCAGTAAAGTTCTTGGCGTAAAGGCAAAATGGAGCGATAATTTACGCGGCGGTTCATCTTTAAGATACTGGTGTCGTTGCTAACTTCGAAAATAAATTCCAGCCTTCCACAGTTCAATTAAATAGGCTACCACTGATTTACCCTTCAATAATTGGATATATTCGCAAGCTGCTTCAAACCAATGACTGTATGTATATAACTGACCCAGCATCTGTATATAACTGACCCCCCCCCACCCCACCCCACCCCACACACACACAAAAAAAGCGATAGACATCCAGATGGTCCAATCGCTACCTGCCCTGGCACCACTTGGAAGGTTTCCACTAGATAGCACAGCCATAAAGTCAAAATTGGTTGTTGTTAAAAAATAAAAAAAATGTAATGTGCTTTTTGGTCTTCATTTAAGGTTAGGATTAGGCATAAGGTTAACAGTGTATTTAAGGTTAGGGTAAATGATATGGTTAGGATTCAAATCTAATTTTAAGAAGACATATTGTAGAAATAGGCGGGGGTTTTCTTTGTGGCTGTGGTAACTAGTGACGACCCGTTGCTGACCACGTTCCTTGTGTTGTGACGGCGCGGGTGGATTTTTTATTTGTTTTATTTAACTAGGCAAGTCAGTTAAGAACAAATTCTTTTTTACAATGTCAGCCTATAAAAAGGCAAAAGGGGACGGGGGCTTGGGGCGGGGATAACAAACAAAAAAATAGGACAAAACACACATCACGACTAGATACACTACAACACTACATGAAGAGAGATCTAAGACTGGGTGGATTTTATCGGTCGTAGGCTCGCATACGATGTTATTATACTGAACAAAAATATTAACGCAGCCTGCAACAATTTCAAAGATGTTACTTTAGTTACAGTTCATATAAGGAAATCAGGCAATTTAAATAAATTCAAAATGCCCTAATCTATTAATTTCACATGACTGGGAAAACAGATATGCATCTGTTGGTCACAGATTCCTTAAAAAATGTGCCTCGGGATCTTGTCACGGTATTTCTGTGCATTCAAATGACCATTGATAAAATGCAACTGTGTTTGTTGTCTGTAGCTTATACCTTATACCATAACCCCACCATGGGGCACTCTGTTCACAAAGTTGACATCAGCAAACCGCTTGCCCCCTCACAACCGCACATACTGCCAAATTCTCTCGAAAGACTTGAGTGGCTTATGGTAGAGAAATGAACATTCAATTATTTGGCAACAGCTCTGGTGGACATTCCTGCAGTCAGCATGCTAATTGCACGCTCCCTCAAAACTTGAGACATCTGTGGTATTGTGTTGTGTGACAAAACTGGACATTTTTAGAGTGGCCTTTTATTGTCCCCAGTACAAGGTGCATCTGTGTAATGATCATGCTGTTTAATCAGCTTTTTGATATGCCACACCTGTCAGGTGGATGGATTATCTTGGCAAAGGAGAAATGCAAAGGAAAATTGGCAAAGGGACATTTCTGGGATATTTTATTTCAGCTCATGAAATATGGTACCAACACTTTACATGTTGCGTTTATATTTTTGTACAGTGTAGATTGGGCCAGAAGGTTGAATTCATTTCAACAATAAGAATTTACGCCCAACAGCAATCTCCAGCAATTTACGCCCAACAACAATTAGTGCCCATGGTAAACTTCTCATAACATCCCATAATAACATCAGGGATGAATTATAGAGTTGTGAGGGCAGAACTTCAACATCTCAGAAGAAGTAGATCTGCTCGTATCCAGTGAAGTTGCCAGCGTAGGTTGGTGTGTAGTTGTATATGAGTGACACAGCCTCTTCCTCAGGCTGGTCGAAGTGATGCAAACTTCTCCTGCCTTTTAACACAGAATATAACTTTATTGTGCATCCAAAAGGCCAAATTTCACGATTTACGAAACCTCACTAGTTAACACAACACTGTCATAAAATAACATGTACAATACAATATAGTGTATCTGTCTGACTGTGAAGAACACAACGATTAAACTTCAATAGGTGTGATCTGATTACCCACCTTCATTGACAAAGAACTCAGCCAGTAGGGAGGCAACGCGTACAGCGTCTGAGGAGTGGGGGAAGTTGAGTTTGGGGTCCCACTGGAAACGGTTCACCTCAGGATGCCACTGGACCCCATAGAAGGGGTAGGTCCTCCCTGGGGGGGAAGACAGTTCCAAACTCAACACAGGATCTCACGTTACCTTATGACAGCAAGCAGACTACACCCTATTTCCTTAGACGTCCTTTCTGGTGGTGAGCAATCAGAGCAATAGTATCATTACACTAATAGTATGTATTCACTATATTTAGTGAATACAATTATTATAATGATAACAACCATTCATATGTACAGCATAGCTCATACAGATTATGCAGCCCACCCAAACTGCTTTATGCAAAAAAACTATGTAAATCACTGTGATCTGTTACAGGCCCATTTTATTCACTGTATGGATGACACATTTAAAACTGTAATTCTACTTGTAGTTGATTATACCTTCCATGGTTGAGACAAAGATGGCACCATTTTCAGCTGTGTTCGTGGACAAGATGGAGAAGAAACTTTGTAACTTCTCATTTTCCTTGAATGTCTGTAAGCAAAGGAGTTAATAGTCAACACCAGTACAGAGTCATATTGTGTTCAACAGAGCTGTACACTAACCAATACTCATTTGAAATCTGATTGCACCTTCATGGTCACTCCATATTGGTGAAAATTCCCTGTCAAAGCTTCCTGGGATAATGCCTTCATGACATCACTGGGGAACCCCTGGAACATTTGACTGGAATGGGCCTCTGCAGGGAGAGAAGAAAGACATTCCAATGTAGTTCTTTAGGTTACAACCACAGGGAGCAAAATTCATCAGTCAAGAGGAAGCATAAATGCACTACGTGAAGATAGAAACTGTTTTACAATAAGTGTGGGAGTTGCCAGGATGAAGTTTCCCTCATGAGCTTCATTGAAATGTTGACATAAGACCACTCTTCTTCTGTCTTGATCGGAAGTATTCTCTGCCCTCCAGTGGTCCATTTTAGCATGTGCATCATAAGGAAGTCTTCAGACCATACGGTCTATGCTTCAGACCCAGTCCCAAACCGTATCCTTGACCTTATTCTTAGCACTTGACTCCCCTACAGAGGTGTGAAAGGATTGGGCCATACCTTTGGTGAGGTTCAGGGGAAGGGCCATGTTCTCAGCTGTGGTTTTGGTCAGCAGGTTCTCTCCAGCCACCAGACAAGTCAGCAGTTGCATCCCTAGACATGTGCCCCAGATAGGGAAGGAGTCTCCAGCATCATTGGCCTGAAACAAGGGAACACATCAGGCTATTAGACACTTTTGGGATAATGTGAGATGTTTACTGATGGTAAACATACATACAATCAAATGGACAGATGTAAAAAGAGGCCTACAGAGCGTTAGATAGACAGACAGTAGCCAGCTTTGTTCAGCAGCACCACTGACCTTGAGGGCAAGCCTGTAGAAGATCCCTGCCACCTTTGCAAAGTCTGACGTCTCGAGATCTGACGAACCTCCGATGAGCAGCAGGCTATGAGATCGATCAATCAATAAATCAATCAATAATTTTACATTGGTTTGCAATCATGTAAAAACAATCAAATACACACAATTCCTCAATAGGAAAGAAATTATAATACGATAGCTTACCCATTAATTGACTTGAAAATCTTCTCATACTCGGCAGTACTCTGAGTCAACCTGTAGGAGAGGAACAGGCACTGATTAAAAGGGGTAAAGCTTTTGAAGGTTTGAGAAATACATTTTGGATGACCAGCCATGCACAGTTATAGGCTGCTATGTTCAATCAGTTATTTACAGGATGTGCCCCCTCTCAAATTGTCTCTACTTTTGCACATGTTTGATAGTGATTGTCATCAGATCGTCAACCAAAGCCTAATATTAGCTCAAGTCAACCTGACTTAACAAATAACACAACAATTACACATTTACTTTATTTTATAAACAAAGTTATGCAATGCCCAGTGCCCCTGTGTGAAAAAGGAATTGTCCCCTTACACTCAATAACTGGTTGTCACCAGTTGCCACCTTTAGCTGTAATGACTCCTGTAGTTTTTTTTTATACCCCTTTTTTTATCCCCAATTTCGTGGTAACCAATTAGCTGCAACTCCTGTACGGACTCGGGAGAGCCATGCGTCCTCCGAAACACAACCCAACCAAGCCGCACTGCTTCTTGACACAATGCACATCCGTCCTGGTCAGCTCCCAGCCCGTGCACGATGAGACAAACCCTCCCTGCCAGCCTCCCTGACCCGGACGACGCTGGGCCAACTGTGCGCCTGGGCCTGTCGCAGCTGCTGGCCAGCTGCGACAGAGCCTGGGCTCGTACCCAGAATCTCTGGTGGCACAGCTAGCACAACTGCAATGCAGTGCCTTAGACCACTGCGCCACCCGGGAGGCCCATCTTCCTGTAGTTGTTGATCAGTCTCTCACGTCGCTGTGGATTAATTTTGGCCCTCTCTTCCATGCAGAACTGCTTTAACTCAGCTACATTTGTGGGTTTTCAAGCATGAACTGTTCATCTGGGCTTTATGGCCCAGCTGCGTTTTGGTTGAAGATCTGATAACATTCACTATCAAGAATATGCAAAAATAGAGAAAATCTGAAAGGGGCAAATATTTTTTACGGAAGTGTAGATGTAATATTGGTATGTACCCCCTTGGGGTATGGATTTTGCTTTGTCCATGAAACAGAGGAAAAAGGATACTTATCGAAAGTGAGAAGTTGAGAACTTTATGTCGGCCTACCTGATAGGTACCACTCTACTTCCCGCTGACTCTATATACTTTACATAGGAAGCAGGGATGTAGGTCTTTCCAAACGGCTTCATCACATCATCTTCTACTTCTTGAGTTAAAATTCCTGTGGGACATACAGACATTATAAGCTACAGTCCATAACAGTGTCCATCCATCAGGACTTCTCAGAAAGTTCCAGTGAAGTTTGATGAGAGTATCTGTAGACTACATAATGAGCAAAAGTAATTCACTGTCTTCAGTTTCTGCCTTTAGAGTCCATTCATTTTCATTAATATATCAATTCTATAACAATTTCAATTTTGCATGTATTGACTTTATTCCTCTTCAAAACAAAGTTATTGATCTATGCAACCTAATTGTTATTTTTAGCTAAATTCCATATTCATTTTTTATTTTATTTATTTATTTAACTTTTATTTAACCAGGTAGGCTAGTTGAGAACAAGTTCTCATTTACAACTGCGACCTGGCCAAGATAAAGCATAGCAGTGTGACACAAACAACAACACACATGTACATTTATGAGTCGAAAACCAATTTAGCAATATATTAACACAAGTTCTTCTTCTCATAACAAAGCAATCAAAACTCAATCTTTGTACAGGTATTTATAATGTATTGTCTGTATTCCCCTGACTGTTTGTAATGTTTGTACCGTTGTATACTATTTGTTAGTTTTTTCTAAATTGTATATTTTTTTATCGTTTTACCCAACAACAAAAAACTATTCTTTTTTTTACGCACCGATAATCGGTCGGTTGTTGACTGGACCCGGCTGTCGTCTCGTCGGTAATGAGTCGCTCCACGGGACAAAAATTACAGGTAAACACAACATCACAGTGAGTAACATTTTCTCACAGTTCAGGTCGAACAGATCTGTCTCCCTGTATGACAGTGTGTTATTAAAAACTAAAAAAGGAGGAAGCGCTTATAGAAAAAGCCTGCAAGACAACTCCTACGCAATGTGCAAGGGGGAAGTCAGGAGATTCCAGTTTGACATGTGAGATTTCTTGAAGCATACGGTCCTGTGCACTATTGTATTGTCAGGTAAGAATATCTGTTATTCCACCAGACAAACATATTTATCGGGTGGTTAATTGAGCCATAACATAATTGGAAATGGAGACTCCTTTGTTGCAAAATGTGTATGTGGTCATTGTTTGCATTAGCTGGTAAATCCCAGATGATACATTAATGAGCCACATCATATCTAGCAGTGGAACCAGGTAATTCTGTTTTAACGGCCCAGTGCCGATTTTCCTGTGTTTTATATACACTATATATACACTATATTGTCATCACCAGGCGGTAAATTAGTTTAATAGACCAATAAGAAAGAGTTCCAAACCTCTCTGCCAATAACAACTAGTTTTCAGTTTCCCCCTCCCAATTCGGACCACTCCCAGACAGTCCTAGACAAATTATTGCTTGAGAAATGTATCTGTGATTATATCTAGTTTTGTTTCTTTATGACAATTTTAATTGAAAACAATCACAGTAAGGTAGTTAGTTTTGACCCAGAAATCAAATCAAATGTATTTATAAAGCCCTCCTTACAGCTGATATCTCAAAGTGCTGTACAGAAACGAGCCTAAAACCCAAAACAGCAAGCAATGCAGGTGTAGAAGCACGGTGGCTAGGAAAAACTGCCTAGAAAGGCCAAAACCTAGGAAGAAACCTAGAGAGGAACCAGGCTATGAGGGGTGGCCAGTCCTCTTCTGGCTGTGCCGGGTGGAGATTATAACAGAACATGGCCAAGATGTTCAAACGTTCATAGATGACCAGCAAGATCAAATAGTAATAATCACAGTGGTTGTTGAGGGTGCAACAGGTCAGCACCTCAGGAGTAAATGTCAGTTGGCTTTTCATAGCCGATCATTCAGAGTATCTCTACCGCTCCTGCTGTCTTTAGAGAGTTGAAAACAGCAAGTCTGTGACATGTAGCGTGTCCGGTGAACAGGTCAGGGTTCCATAGCTGCAGGCAGAAGAGTTGAAACTAGAGCAGCAGCACGGCCAGGTGGACTGGGGACAGCAAGGAGTCATCATGCCCGGTAGTCCTGAGGCATGGTCCTAGGGCTCAGATCCTCAGAAAGAAAGAGAGAATAAGAGAGAGCATACTTAAATTCACACAGGACACCGGATAAGACAGGAGAAATACTCCAGATATAACAGACTGACCCTAGCCCCCCAGCACAAACTACTGCAGCATAAATACTGGAGGCTGAGAGAGGAGGGGTCGGGAGACACTGCGGCCCCATCCAACGATACCCCCAGACAGGGCCAAACAGGCAGGATATAACTCCACCCACTTTGCCAAAGCACAGCCCCCACACCACTAGAGGGATATCTTCAACCACCAACTTACCATCCTGAGACAAGGCCGAGTATAACCCACAAAGATTTCCGCCACGGCACAACCCAAGGGGGGGGGGGGCGCCAACCCAGACAGGAAGATCACATCGGTGACTTAACCCACTCAAGTGGCGCACCCCTCCTAGGGACGGCATGAAAAAGCACCAGTATGTATGCCAGTGACTCAGCCCCTGTAATCGGGTTAGAGGCAGAGAATCCCAGTGGAGAGAGGGGAACAGGCCAGGCAGAGACAGCAAGGGCGGTTCGTCGCTCCATTGCCTTTCCATTCACCTTCATACTCCTAGGCCAGACTACACTCAATCATAGGACCTACTGAAGAGATGAGTCTTCAATAAAGACTTAAAGGTTGAGACCGAGTCTGCGTGATTTAATATTGAGATAAAACGGATGGATTGGACCTTTAAAGGCCAGTAGAGGATAGTGTAACGCCCTGGTCTTAGTATTTTGTGTTTTCTAAATTATTTTGGTCAGGCCAGGGTGTGACATGGGTTTATTATGTGGTGTGTTTTGTCTTAGGGTTTTCGTAGGTATTGGGATTGTGGCTTAGTGGGGTTATCTAGTGTAGTCTATGGCTGTCTGGAGTGGTTCTCAATCAGAGGCAGGTGTTTATCGTTGTCTCTGATTGGGAACCATATTTAGGCAGCCATATTCTTTGAGTGTTTGGTGGGTGATTGTTCCTGTCTCTGTGTTTGTTTGCACCAGATAGGCTGTTTCAGTTTTTCACGTTGATTGTTTTGTATTATGTTCATGTTTGAGTTTTTTCTTTATTAAAGAACATGAACACCAACTACGCCGCATTTTGGTCCGATCCTTGCTACACCTCCTCTTCAGAGGAGGAGATAGGCTCCAGACAAGACTGTGAATTTTGACCTGCTGAGTGAATAGGCTATTAATTTAAGGTGTCACCTTTTCATATAGGCTAACCCTGTGCAATTAGAAGAGACATGCATTGAAATATTAAATAACATTTAAATTCAAAGCCTTTACAGATGAACCAACGCCATGATGTTGAGATGTGGATGTACAGTATTTATGCCATGGGGCATGGTGTCATGCTGGGAGAAAATAGAGAAGTCACAGGTTCTGTGGTTGGAACTCGGAGCTTCTGCAACACGAGGAAGAAACAGGGAAGTACTAGGAAAATGTATTCACACATACTTTAATATGTCATAATAATTGCATACTCATATCAGCTTGAAACATACAAAATACTAAATAAAAAAATGTATGTTGCCAAAAATGTGTACAACACAAGCTTAAGTTACAGTAGGCTACACTTATTTCTCAATAAGACAGGTTTCTCAAGTTTGACCTCCAAACCATCAGTGGTCTTATCTCTAAAGGGAGGTATGTAAAAATAATTCTACAGCCAGACACTGCTAGGAAAAGCAGAACATGGAATACAGCTAAACTTTGAATACTGGGAACTAGAATGCAAGACTCCCACATAGCCTTCACCAACTTAAAGGAAAATTACACTCAAACTATATTTTGGTATTTGTTTCATTAGTCCACTGCTGGTACAGTACCGAAATGTTTTGCATGTCAGCAATTACATTTTCAAGATATAGAACTTTGAAAATACAGAAAGTGTCACAGTATGATTCTTTTTTTATAAATGTTTCCCAAAAAAGAAAAGGTTCGTGACCCACTGCTCAAATAGACGAAAGAGAATAGAATAGAAGCTGATATAGTCAGTCTTCTAGGTGTAGGTAGTGTTGCGGAGGTGGCCATACAGTTTGGTATCCAGGTTGATGAGTTGTCGGAGGAAGCCTCTGTTGGGGATCACACCGCGGTTGTCCTTCACGGCGCAGATGGCATCCACCAGGGTCAGGTTCTGTCTCAGCATCAGGTAGGCAAGAACCAGGGTGGCTGAACGACTCACCCCCACTGCACAGTGCACCAGCACTATACCTGAGGGAGAGGTGGGGGGGATAGAGGGTAGAAAGAGGAGGGGGTAGAAAGAGGGAGAGGTGGGAGGGTAGAAAGAGGGAGAGGTGGGAGGGTAGAAAGAGGGAGAGGTGGGAGGGTAGAAAGAGGGAGAGGTGGGGTGGTAGAGGGTAGAAAGAGGGAGAGGTGGGGTGGTAGAGGGTAGAAAGAGGGAGAGGTGGGGTGGTAGAGGGTAGAAAGAGGGAGAGGTGGGGTGGTAGAGGGTAGAAAGAGGGAGAGGTGGGCGGTAGAAAGAGAGAGAGTTGGGGAGGTAGAGGGTAGAAAGAGTGAGAGGTGGGGGGTAGAGGGTAGAAGGACGGAGAGGTGAGGGGGAAGAAAGAGGGAGAGGAGGGACGGTAGGGGGTAGAAAGAGGGAGAGGTGGGGGTAGAAACAGGGAGAGGTGGGGGGGTAGAAAGAGGGAGAGGTAGGGAGAGGTGGGAGGGTAGAAAGAGGGACAGGTGGAAGGGTAGAAAGAGGGAGAGGTGAGGGGGTAGAAAGAGGGAGAGGTGGGCGGTAGAAAGAGAGAGAGTTGGGGAGGTAGAGGGTAGAAAGAGTGAGAGGTGGGGGGTAGAGGGTAGAAGGACGGAGAGGTGAGGGGGAAGAAAGAGGGAGAGGAGGGACGGTAGGGGGTAGAAAGAGGGAGAGGTGGGGGTAGAAACAGGGAGAGGTGGGGGGGTAGAAAGAGGGAGAGGTAGGGAGAGGTGGGAGGGTAGAAAGAGGGACAGGTGGGAGGGTAGAAAGAGGGAGAGGTGAGGGGGTAGAAAGAGGGAGAGGTGGGGGGTAGGGAGAGGTGGGGGGGAAGAAAGAGGGATAGGTGTGGGGGAAGAAAGAGGGAGAAGTGAGGGGGTAGAAAGAGGGAGGGGTGGGGGGGAAGAAAGAGGGTGAGGGAGAGGTGAGGGGAAGAAAGAAGGAAAGGTGGGGGGTAGAAAGAGGGAGAGGTGGGGGGGGAGAGGTAGGTGGGGGGGAGAAAGAGGGAGAGGTGAGGGGGTAGAAAGAGGGAGAGGTGAGGGGGAAGAAAGAGGGAGAGGTGAGGGGGAAGAAAGAGGGAGAGGTGAGGGGGTAGGGTATAAAGATGGAGCGGTGGGGGGGGAGAGGTGAGGGGGAAGAAAGAGGGAGAGGTGAGGGGGAAGAAAGAGGGAGAGGTGAGGGGGAAGAAAGAGGGAGAGGTGGGGGGGTAGAAAGACGGAGAGGTGAGGGAGAGGTGAGGGGAAGAAAGAAGGAAAGGTGGGGGGTAGAACGAGGGAGAGGTGGGGGGGGGGTAGAGGGTATAAAGAGGGAGCGGTGGGGGGTAGAAAGAAGGAAAGGTGGGGGGTAGAAAGAGGGAGAGGTGGGGGGGAGAAAGAGGGAGAGGTGGGGGGAAGAAAGAGGGATAGGTGGGGGGGAAGAAAGAGGGAGAAGTGAGGGGGTAGAAAGAGGGATAGGTGGGGGGGAAGAAAGAGGGAGAAGTGAGGGGGTAGAAAGAGGGAGAGGTGAGGGGGAAGAAAGAGGGAGAGGTGGGGGGGAAGAAAGAGGGAGAGGTGGGGGGGAAGAAAGAGGGAGAGGTGAGGGAGAGGTGAGGGGAAGAAAGAAGGAAAGGTGGGGGGTAGGGAGAGGTGGGGGGGAGAAAGAGGGATAGGTGGGGGGGAAGAAAGAGGGAGAAGTGAGGGGGTAGAAAGAGGGAGAGGTGAGGGTGAAGGGAGAGGTGAGGGGGAAGAAAGAGGGAGAGGTGGGGGGGTAGAAAGAGGGAGAGGTGAGGGGAAGAAAGAAGGAAAGGTGGGGGGTAGAAAGAGGGAGAGGTGGGGGGTAGAACGAGGGAGAGGTGGGGGGGTGGAGGGTATAAAGAGGGAGCGGTGGGGGGTAGAGGGTAGAAAGAGAGAGAGAGGGGGGAGGGTAGAAAGAGGGAGAGGTGGGGGGTAGAAAGAGGGAGTGGAGGGAGAGGTGGGGGTAGAAAGAGGGAGAGGTGGGGGGATAGAAAGAGGGAGAGGTGGGAGGGTAGAAAGAGGGAGCGGTGGGGGGGTAGAAAGAGGGAGCGGTGGGGGGGTAGAAAGAGGGAGAGGTGGGGGGTAGAAAGAGGGAGAGGTGGGGGGGGTAGAAAGAGGGAGAGGTGGGGGGGTAGAAAGAGGGAGAGGTGGGGGGTAGAAAGAGGGAGAGGTGGGGGGGTAGAAAGAAGGAGAGGTGGGGGGGTAGAAAGAGGGAGAGGTGGGAGGGTAGAAAGAGGGAGAGGTGGGGGGGTAGAAAGAGGGAGAGGTGGGAGGGTAGAAAGAGGGAGCGGTGGGGGGGTAGAAAGAGGGAGAGGTGGGGGGTAGAAAGAGGGAGAGGTGGGGGGGTAGAAAGAGGGAGAGGTGGGGGGGTAGAAAGAGGGAGAGGTGGGGGGGTAGAAAGAGGGAGAGGTGGGGGGTAGAAAGAGGGAGAGGTGGGGGGGTAGAAAGAGGGAGAGGTGGGGGGGTAGAAAGAGGGAGAGGTGGGGGGTAGAAAGAGGGAGAGGTGGGGGGGTAGAAAGAGGGAGAGGTGGGGGGGTAGAAAGAGGGAGAGGTGGGGGGGTAGAAAGAGGGAGAGGTGGGGTGGGGGGTAGAGAACATGGATTTTTCCCATTAAGCACAGTGTGGTATTGTAACTTCCCCTCTGGAAACTCCTGCTTCCTTTCAGTGTGACCTTTCACTGCGTTGCAGATAGAAATGTCATGTTTGCATAGGAAACAATTCTTTGACATGTACAATGCACATTTCATCATACACTTGGCCATACCACACTTTTAACATTATACAGGCATTTTCCATTGGAACAATGTATTACTCTGTAACAAACTAGTACATACAATAAACGATGAAGTACTTTAGTACAATCAATGAGGCAGTACTTAACTTTTAAACTCCCTTTTTGAACTTCCGCTTTGGAGTCCCAAAGCGCGGCGAACAATTGGCCCAGCATCGTCCGGGTTTGGCCAGGGTAGGCAGGCCATCATTGTAAATAAGAATTTGTTCTTAACTGACTTGCCTAGTTAAATAAAGGTTCAATTAAAAAAAATACTTCCACTCACCTCTTCCACTGAACGAGCCCTTGATCTGGACTTCCACTTACCTCCACTGAACAAGCCCTTGGTCTGGACTTCCACTCACCTCCTCCACTGAACAAGCCCCTGGTCTGGACTTCCACTCACCTCCTCCACTGAACAAGCCCCTGGTCTGGACTTCCACTCACCTCCTCCACTGAACAAGCCCCTGGTCTGGACTTCCACTTACCTCCACTGAACAAGCCCCTGGTCTGGACTTCCACTCACCTCCTCCACTGAACAAGCCCCTGGTCTGGACTTCCACTCACCTCCTCCACTGAACAAGCCCCTGGTCTGGAATTCCACTCACCTCCTCCACTGAACAAGCCCCTGGTCTGGACTTCCACTCACCTCCTCCACTGAGGGCCCTGTGGATGAAGTCTGCGGCAGTCTGGAAGTTGACACTCATGTCAAAGTTACAGGAGTCATGAGCCTCGATGCCAAAGTACTTGATGTTCATTCCCAGGTAAGTCTCCGCACCGTCTCGCCGTTTACTGTGGTTTGCATTCAAGACGTGGGTGACATGATGGTTGGCCAAATGGCGGACATTCGTAGCACTGTCCCTATGAAAACCACAAGGTTCAAGATCATTCAAAAACAGCATCACATAACTATG
The DNA here is from genome assembly GCF_045791955.1 of Oncorhynchus clarkii lewisi. Lineage (NCBI taxonomy): Eukaryota > Metazoa > Chordata > Actinopteri > Salmoniformes > Salmonidae > Oncorhynchus > Oncorhynchus clarkii. The sequence continues at coordinate 31,139,660 of NC_092176.1, read as the reverse complement.
AAAATGTTTGTTTGCACATGTTGAGGACAAGACTAGAATAAACAAATAAATGCAGTCTACAATGAACAAGTAACAATTTCCAGGTCTGTTGATAAAGTTCTGGACACTGAGGCCTTACGTTTATGCTAGATCTATATAGATTGGATAAGAGCAAATATCTGGCAATCTGATATTAAGAATTCACACTACTGAGGTCCACATTGGGAACTATTATCAGATAAACCTATGCACTTGCCCAACACCGAACACAGCACTCAAGTTACTTTAGAGGTCCCAAGCATTTAAAAACTGATTTATGATCAGCTCCCCTTACACACATCGGAGCCTTGTCCAAATGATGCCTTGGATTAGTCAAATTCTTGTCCACTTAAAGTGACCCTAGGTTAAATTCCAGTGTCAACCAATATGAAAGGACAAGTATTGTCACTGCACTTACTGGTCTCCAATGTAAAGTCTGGGCCACACTTCGTCTGCATGGCTGTTGATGGCTTTCCCAGTGAACAGGAGTCGTTCCAGCTCCAACACAGCCAGCCCTGGTGAACTCAGGTCAATCTCCACCTTACGAGGAGGGGGTCTGTCGTTCCAGGACGGGGGGAGTTTGGAGGTAAAAGACATTTTGTTCTGCTTTTAAAATATCTGATAAAGCTCTGATACAATACCTCCGCAGGTTACATACAAATCCAGTTTTTCTTCAAAATGGTTTGAAGCCCAGTCCGAGAATGAAGATAATTAAACAATATATATGTTGCAGCTGCTGCGTTTTGCTGGAACCGGACCTTGGAAAGAACAGTGTAAATGAGCCCTACTGTATAAAGGATCTTGTCTATCACTATGCAAGGGAGGCAGACTACATCTCCATACTTCTTTCTAGAGCAGCAAAAGTAATGATTGTAGGTTTGTTTCACAGGGATCCTAAAGAGAGATGAACAGGTGTAGGTTTTATACCGGTGCTTTGCTTCAGAGTTGCTCGCTCCTGGGAGTCTTCAGAGCCATCTGTCCTGGCCCATAAATCAAATTCAATGCGTTTTCCACAAGGCTCGGAGAGACTGTTTTGCTTTCGCATCAAAATAGCTATCTATTTAAAGATCTGAACGCTAGTTGGCAGGCAAGGGTGTATGTGCGGCCGTCTCAACTTCACCAAAATACATTCATTTCATTTTCCTCATGGCTAGTCATTCTGACATAGGGTTTCTTTAAGGAGGTAAACTAATCACAGAATGAATGACAGAATAAATTAAATCCATAGAGAAAATACAGTACCAGTCAAAAGTTTGGACACCTATTGGTTTTTCTTTATTTGTACTATTTTCTACATTGTAGAATAATAGTAACTACATCAAAACTATGAAATAACACATATGGAATCATGTAGTAACCAAGAAAGTGTTAAATCAATCAAAATATATTTTAGATTCTTCAAAAGCAGCCACCCTTTGATTTGATGACAGCTTTGCACACTCTTGGCATTCTCTCAACCAGCTTCATGAGGAATGCTTTTCCAACTGTCTTGAAGGAGCTCCCACATATGCTAAGCACTTGTTGGCTGCTTTTCCTTCACTCTGTGGTCCAACTCATCTCAAACCGTCTCAATTGAGTTGAGGTCGGGTGATTGTGGAGGCCAGGTCATCTGATGTAGCACTCCATCACTCCTTCTTGGTCAAATAGCCCTTACACAGCCTTAAGGTATGTTGGGTCATTGTCCTGTTGATAAACAAATGATAGTCCCACTAAGTGCAAACTGGATGGGATTGCATTTCGTTGCATAATGCTGTGGTAGCTATGCAGGTTAAGTGTGACTTGATGATAAATTAATCACTGACAGTGTCACCAGCAAAGCACCATCACATCACCTCCTCCATGCTTCACGGTGGGAACCACACATGCAGAGATCATCTGTTAACCTACTCTGCATCTCACAAAGACACGGCGGTTGGAACCAAAAATCTCAAATTTGGACGCATCAGACCAAAGGACAGATTTCCACCGGTCTAATGACCATTGCTTGTGTTTCTTGGCCCAAGCAAGTCTCTTCTTATTGGTGTAATTTTAGTAGTGGTTTCTTTGCAGCAATTTCCCCATGAAGGCCTGATTCACACAGTCTCCTCTGAACAGTTGGTGTTGAGATGTGTCTGTTTAACTTATTTGGGCTGCAATCTGAGGTGCAGTTAACTCTATCCTCTGCAGCAGAGGTAACTCTGGGTTTTCCATTCCTGTGGTGGTCCTCATGAGTCAGTTTCATCATGGTGCTTGATGGTTTTTGCGACTGCACTTGAAGAAATTTCAAAGTTAACTAGGCAAGTCAGTTAAGAACAAATTCTTAATTACAATGATGTCCTACCCCAGCCAAACCCTAACATCGCTGGGCCAATTGTGCACCGCCCTGTGGGACTCCCAATCCCAGCCAGTTGCGATACAGCCTGGAATCGAACCAGGGCCTGTAGTGACGCCTCTAGTACTGAGATGCAGTGCCTTAGACCGCTGTGCCACTCGGCAAAGGGTGGCTACTTTGAAGAATCTAATATAAAATATGTTGATTTGTTTAACAGTTTTTGGTTACTACATGATTCCATGTGTTATTTCATTGTTTAAGTTTACACTATTATTCTACAATGTAGAAAATAGTAAAAATAAAGAAAAACCTGGAATGAGTAGGTGTGTCCAAACTTGTTTGACTGGTACTGTGTATCAGCTTGCAGTGTTGTCTCACTTTCATTACCCCTCACTTCATTCAAACGTCTTTCATTTTCTCTCTCCCACCTATCATATGACAAACTCTTGTTAATTTTGAGTGTTTATGGTATGTTTTCCAAAAGACTATACAATAACATGCATAACACATTTGAAAAATTTACTGACATTTAATGCAATTCATCTGTTTGAGCTGTAGTCATTTCTGAATCAGTCAGGAAAATAGTCCCATCTTATGTTGGAAACATGCATTACGTCAGAAACCGCTGTAGACAGGACCTTGGTCCCTGTTACAAATATAGATATTTTAGTTAGCTAATGGTTCTCTATCTGAACACAAAAATAACATCACAGGAAAAAAGGAAACATGACAAACAGAACATTTTGATCCATGCAAAGCTTAAGAGATTTAAAGTTTATTTTTTATAACGATTTGAAAAAGCACCTGCCGATATTATGGCACTCGTGATTATTATTATTTATTTTGATCAACAAAGTAGCTGATTTCTAAGAAATTAACACAATCTAAGAAAGTGATTTGATTTGTGGTTTAGAAATAAATAAACATCCAATCATAGTGCTGTAGGATGAAGCTGACCCCAACCACCTGTTTCAATACATCCTTCTTCCTTAAAATATCACTGGGCCCGTATCCACAAAGCCTCTACGTAGGAGTGCTGATCTAGGTTCAGTTTAGCCTTTTAGATCATAATGAATAAGATTATATGGACAGGGTGGACCTGATACTAGATCATCACTCATATTCCGAGACTATTTATGGATATGGGTCCTGGTCTGATATGAACTTGAATGGTAAAACTGTGGTAGAAAGGTCAGAGATTACTCTAAAGAAGGAAGTAATTGAACAGGGTCTAAGGTCAGTTTTCCTTTTCGTCCTTCGAAGAATAACACTAAACTGATCCTAGGCCTGCACTTAATTACAATGTCTAACACCAATCAATGGCAAAAGCATTGTGGAGGAGTTGTAGACCAACTACTATACATACATACCAGGGTTAGGATAGATGGAATTAAAACATGAATTTATTCAGGGAGTGAATTGAAACTTCCTCAATATTTCCACTGAGCAACTTTAAGTCATTAATTTAATTTCTTCCATCGACCGCATTGAAAAGCAATTGACTCTACCTTTGTAGATACTGTGTGTGTAACGTTACCCACCTAGGGATTGATATTAAAGTCTACAAAGGCAAGTCAGGATGATTTTTTTGGTTGCTCAAATATTATGATAATTTGCTCAAATGTAAATTAAGCAGAAGCGCCATATTGCCTGCCTTTCACTTTTTTTTTTAAATCAGTTTTAAAAAAAAGTGTGACCTGCCCAACTGCCATAAATCCTGTCTTTCACCTAAAGGGATATCCGTTTTAGGCTATTGAAATTCTTTGCAGTTTGGTTGTATTCACTTTTTAAAAACATATCACCTGACTAATGGAGCAACCTCAGAGCAAGCTCAACTTGCATAACCGCCCAGTTAACTTGACAAAGGCAATAGGGCAACCCTTAATGTAAATCCCTGCGGCAATTTGGAAGGCTGTGTGTGAATGCACACTGTTTGCATTCTGCTTACAATGACAGGTGGGTGATAAGGTTGGGGTGAGTGATAAAGGGAAAATCTCATGGTAGTGCAAATGGTTCACAACATGTAAGAAAACATGGTGAATGGAACACTCATGGTAGAAGTGGCCTTTGAACACAGATCTAGGATCAGATTAGCCTATGCCAAATCCAAGCCTTATTAACCAAGCAAAAACATCTCACCCTATCAGTGATTAAGGGGCAACATTTACCTACTTTGAAATGAACATGGTGACACTATATGAAACCACCATTATAAGACTACATTACACTGGCACAAGCATGACATAACCGATGCTTTAAGCCATCATGGACACTAATGTCGGGTTATGACAACTAACCCAACAACACCATAACTTAGTCATGACTTGATATGTACAACCATTACATTTGCCATCATGAATACTTTGACATGGCATCTCTTATGTTCCTGATCACACCTGCGTGAAGTAGCATAAGCTGGCCTGATTCCAAACCAAAAGTCCTTGTTGAGAACCAGTCTATCTAAACCTTTACGATCCAGGAGATGTAGTCAACAAACAGAGAATTGGGCATTTAATTCCAAGGGACCGGTTTAGATTCAAATGTCACAAAAAAAGAACAGCAAGACCCTTAGAACCAGAACCGGCCCAATTCAGAAGGCCTTTTTCTCCAGCCGGTCCAGGATGGCCTGGATCCTCTGCACAGCCTCCTTCCGGGCCTGCCTGACCACTTCCTGTCCCTGGGTCTCCACTGAGTCCAGAACCAGCAGTTCCTTGGTCAGCAGTTCCTCCAGGTATCGGTAACTCTTGTCCGATTTTTTACCCACAAACTCATCCACATCCTCATGGAGCAAAAGCACCCGGGCCATGACCTGCTGGACTTTGGCCAAGCTGGGGTTGTCGCTCAGGGGCTGGGGCCCGATTGGCCCCTGGGGCTGGGTTGGAGGCTCACCCTGGGAAGGCTTTGGCTCCTGCACCCCCCCTCGTCCTGGTTTGTTGTACATCTGGGGAGGTGAGCTGAAGTCGACGGGCTTGCCATTAGTGGGGTTAGGGGAGGGGGCTGGTCTGGGTTTGGGTCCCACCTGTGGGGCACACTGGTGCTGGTGGGGTCCTGGGTAGTGCTGGTCCTGAGGAGGTAAACATTTTTTTTTTACACAATTAGTGTGTAATGAATAGAAATTAAATTAATTCAGACCCAAGACTGCTATGGTACCAGAGGAGGGTATGAGCATTTCTGAACTATCCCCTTTCTTCCAAGAAGAACAAAATTAGTACCACTTAGAGGGTATTTTAGAAACAACATGTTCAAATAAAGGAGCGAGACGACCAAAGGCCAATTTAGGTCTTTGAGATGCCTCCCTTGTGTTCCACACGTACCTTGGCTTCATAGGGGGGTGGGGCTCCAGTGCCAGTGCCTGGCCAGGCTGGGGGGTGTTGTGGGCGGACAGGGTTCCCATAGTTGCTGTGTAGAGGTTGGGTGCCTGGCTGCCACTGCTGGTGTGAGGGCCCATACCCACCCGAGTGGGCCCAAGCCTCAGCCTGCGGCCTAGGGTGAAGGGCCTGTCCAGTGGGGTATTGGGGGTTTGCAGGCAATGCAGGACCACCTTCCCCATAGTGTGTGTAAGACCCAGGAGGATAGCTAGGGGCCTGGGAGAAAATAGACAAGAGCCATTATGCCCAACTGCCTTTACCTCAGACACTTAAACACTGCCCTGGTTGAATGCACTTACCCCTTGACAGTGTGGTCCTGGGTAGTGGTGGTGCTGATGTTGGTGCTGGGTGTGAGGTTGTCCTGACCCGCCTGTGCTCTGCTCTGGTCCTGGGCAGCCCTGGCTAGGGTACTGGCCTGTTGCCTGCCTGGGAGACATCTGCTCTGCACAGTAGAATGGGTTGGATGGGTGGAAAGAATTTGCCGGATATTGGCCTGGACCAGTGTTATAGACGCCGTGGCCATTTGGATATGCTTGCATTGCCTGGATAGGGAGAGAGAGGGGGAATGTGTGCATACATCAGTAAGGGTTTGAATGTGAGTGCCAGACTGCCAGTCTGTGAAAATATTTGTGCGTGAGTAACAAAGTGTCAAGGAAGGGTGAGAGCCCTTGAGATGACGGATTAGGACTTAATCCCCATGTATAGAGGTGGATTTAGAGGGCCTTTGCTATGACATAACATGAGGCCGTACTGTACCTGTGGGTTGTAAGGTGGCTGTATGTCAGATCCTGAAGGGTAGGCATTTGGATAGTGCCCTGCTGTGGAATGTGTCTGGGGATACCAGTAGTTTGAGGAGTAACCAGGGTATTGGGAAGCGTCCTGTGGGCATATGATAAGAAATTTTACCAGGGCTCAAAATCCGCAATGTTTAAATAGTCAACTATATTGACATGAGTAAACAGTAACCCCAGACCTCTATTGTCACGTCACTTCAAGAACTTGTTTGACTAAAGTATCCAATCGTCTAGTAATGAAGTAAGACACTGACCGAATGCAAAAGCATTTCCTACTGTATTACATAATAGCTAGCTAAGGTTAGCTAGCAGCAGAAGAATCACAAAACAGTAGCTATTAACTAGCTAGGATATAACATCATACACTACAAACTGCATAACTAAACAATCTGCATGTCAAATATAACCAAATAAGCAAGTTAGGTAGCTTGCAATATAGGACATCTTACTAGTTAGGTAGATGGGCAAACGGTCAGAAGACGGTTAGCTAGCTAAAGTGGCTGGCTAGAACGCAGGCTAACTAGCTAGCTAGCTAGCTAATGAACGCTCAACTGTATACACAGTACAAAAATACTAACGCGTGTTTACGAACATTAAATCGTATGTTCTAAAATGTGATTAGCATAACTAGTTATCTACGTGTTGACATGAATTAGCTATACAATGTGTCGTACCATAGCGTTATTCCAGTTCACGTTATTATTTTCCGAGTTGAAATTTGAGGGCCAGGCGGATTTGGGATTCGACTGCATTTGATGATGCATCACCCAAGCAGCGTCCCCAGCACTTCTGTCGTTTGTCATTAAAATAAATCGTGATAAAATGGACTGTCAAATCGGAGCGCTCTGACTGCTATGAAAAACAAAAGCTTTATTGAAATTCTCGAGTTGTTGAAGGCATTGACCATGGGCAGCTAAATATATCATTGTTTGCCCCTTTAATTTTCGCCCCTCCCTTTTCCTTTTTCCCACGTGCGTGGAATATTTGGTATTTTGACCAATAGGCGCTCAGAGTTTAGAGCAGATCCCACCGAATGCGTCGATTTAAACCAATAATTTGTTTAAACAAATTGCAATGGTTACAATTCGCGGTAGTTGTTTGAATGGCCTAATATTTGTGTCTTATTAAAAACCAAACGCATATTCATTCAAAGTATTACATTATTAGAAAAATGCAATGTCCTAAATATACATCAGTTATTAAAGTTATATTAGCCTAAAATGTCACTTTAATAACTCTATCGAAATTCAAATACAATAACAATGTTATCTATTATCGGATACAATAATAAATTACAGAAGAACATTTTCCAATGTGCGGTGCTATCGGCGCTTAATGGGTTACAATTCTACAGGAAGTGCTTCCCTGAGCATGCGTTCCCTGCTCTTCCTGTAGAGAGGATACATATATACTTTTTAACGATTTGTCTTGACACATGTCATACACGGTGATTAACTACACACGATCAAAATGAACTACATGCCAGGGACCGCGAGTCTCATCGATGACATAGACAGTAAGTTGGGATAGCGAAGGTTAGGCTGAGTTGAGACAGAAGTGTGAGTGAAAAGCCCAAAACATTTCCAACGTTCGAAAACCGTGATGATGATAATGATCAAATACAGTCACTGGTAAATTATGAACCCCTTCTTGTTAACTATTCATCATTTGACACTCGGCGACCTTGCAACATTGTACCCAAAACTCACTGTGCGTGGCGTGGGGGGCAACGTTTGGATACATTGTAACCACGTGCGGTGGCTCAACTATAAACATTTATTTTTTTCTTGCAGAAAAGCATCTTGTACTTCTTCGAGATGGACGAACGCTAATTGGGTTTCTGAGAAGCATTGACCAGTTTGGTATGGCAAGTTAACAAACTAATAATCATATTTCAGTTTAAACACTAGCCTTCTTAGCTTAGTTTGATGTTGTCAATACTCAGATAATGTAACTTATTCACAAGTAGGTACATTCAGGCAATCAAAGGGAAAATGATCTTAACTTCCCTATCTCATCTCTTCACCTTCTCTTTCAGCCAACCTAGTTTTTCATCAAACAGTCGAGCGCATCCATGTGGGCAAGAAGTTTGGCGACATCCCCAGAGGAATCTTCATTGTGAGAGGAGAGAACGTTGTTTTGCTTGGAGAAATAGTAAGTATTCATCCATGCCACCTTCTTGTTCTTTATCAGTACTTCAAGGCTGCTTTAGTTTCCTTAGTAGAGTAGGCCTACACAGTAATTTGTTTGTGCTAAAGTAAGCCTGTTGATTAGACCAGAGGGGATATACTACAAATTAGGATCATAGAGAATAATAAAAAACCAGAAATAACTGCTGATTTTCTGGTTAATTTAAGAAAGCTAAACATAGATATGTGTGTTTGGTTGTTGAGTCAATTAGACCATGCCCATTTCAAGCTTATCTTTCTAAAACTAAAATGTTATTTCAGAATATTCAGGCAAGTTAGCTGACTAACTTGTTAATTTTTTTATATCCCTCAGTTGAATGTGTAGCAGTTTTTCAATATACTCACATGATTAGTAAGTACTTCAGCCCAAACTTTAGTTGTCACCTACGTAGCATGGTTGATTCACACACAGGGCCTGGTTTCCCAAAAGCATCTTAAGGCTGTATTCATCAGTAGAAATATAGGATTCTATCGTTCTAAGATGGTCTTTGCTTGAACTCACTGGCCAAGAATCCTGCCATCCAGGACCTCTATACCAGGTGCTGTCAGAGGAAGGCCCTAAAAATCGCCAAAGACTCCAGCCACCCTAGTCATAGACTGTTATCTCTGCTACCGCACGGCAAGCGGTACTGGAGCACCAAGTCTAGGTCCAAAAGGCTCCTTAACAGCTTCTACCCCCAAGCAAAAGACTGCTAAACAGTTATTCAAATGGATACCTGGACTATTTATATTGACCCCCTTTTTTACGCTGCTGCTACTCACTGTTTATTATCTATGTATAGTCACTTTACCCCTCCTACATGTACATATTACCTGGACTAACCGGTACCCCCGCACATTGACTCGGTACCAGTCCCCACTGTATATAGCCTCTTTATTTTATTGTTACTTTTTTTGTACTTTATATTTGATACATTTTTGTAGCAAATATGATTATTTATTTTTTAAATCTGCATTGCTGGTTAAGGGCTTGAAAGTAAATATTTTACGGCAAGGTTTACACCTGTTGAATTTGGTGCATGTGACATACAGTTTGATTTGATCAGTTGAGAACAATCACTTGCTGGGGTTTACACGCGTGCCACTGCTATTACTCTCCAGAAGGACATGCTTGACATTTACGTTGACAGTATGTTTAATATAATCCCACTTTAGGACGTTGATAAGCTGTGTGACAACGTCTTGCAGCAAGTTTCTATAGAGGAGATCCTGGAGGAGCAGCGATTGCAACAGCAAGCCAAGCAGAAGACAGAGAAAGCCAAGGTGACCGCACTGAAGGACAGAGGCCTATCCATCCCAAAAGCAGATAATCTCGATGAATACTGAAGGCACTTCTGTTCTGTTTTCTTCCGTAATTAATATTGGACTTCTCAGTTATATGTTGAATAGGGGATTATTTTGAAGACTATGTAAAGAATGTGTGCTTTGTAGATGACGCGGTTTTGAGTCACACTAAATACTGTACTGATTTAATTTTGATTATGACTCATTGGTTTGAAAGCAAACAATGAATTAAGTGATGCATGATTTGAGGGTAGACCACACAATCTAGATTGTCTACAAGACTACATTTGATGAGAAATCAATTATGATTTTCATACCATAGCACTGAGAATTAAGTCAATAGTATATAGTGATGAACTATGTTAGTGTAAGCAGACACATTGTAATGGCAAGATTTGTTTTCCATAAAAGTTTTTGTTATTTTATTACTGAAGTCTGCTTTGTTTAATTTGTAAATGGGAATATTCATTTGAGTCTGACTATGGATCACTGCTCTACTGCAGAAGGCACTGTGGTCTCTCATAGAGTGATGGAGGTCTCTAGTATATTAGCATGGGCAGTGCCATTGAGGGCTTCCATCATTTTAATGTAGTCAACTGGGTGGGACTTTCAACTTTATTGGCTGATCCCTCTTAGTGACCCTGTTGAAGTCATGTCCAACCGGATGATCAGGTGGGATCAGCTAATCTGATGGAGAATGGCGCTGGGATGCGTTTTTACGGGCTCCTGACCAAATATGCTATTTTGTGTTTTTTCTTTTTGTGCTGATCTTAAAGTTTTTTTGTACATAATGTTTCCACCATAATTTCCTATTACCGAAAATAGCTTCTGGACATCAGAACAGCGATCACTAACCTCAATTTGGATGAAGAATTCTACTTCAATGATTCGACTGCGCAGGACATAATGCTCACCTGGGACCAGGCCCTTATCCCTAACACAGAAGAGGAAAATATGGCGATATAGAGAATAACAAGTCTCTACCCTCTGTTCTATTGGTGAATGTTTAATCATGGGAGAACAACCTAGATGAGATTCGTTCAAGACTGTCCTATCAATGGGACCTGAAGAACTGTAATACCCTATGCTTGTCGATATGTAGGCGCAAGTCATTAAGTTTTATTCCCCATATGGGTACGGGCACAGTGAGATGCATGAACACGGATTCAATCGTATATCATGTACAGTACCAATCAAAAGTTCCAACACACCTACTCATTCCAGGGTTTTTCTTTATTTTTACTATTTTCTACATTGTAGAATAATAGTAACTACATCAAAACTATGAAATAGCACATATGGAATCATGTAGTAATCAAAAAAGTGTTAAACAAATCAAAATGTATTTTTGATTCTTCAAAGTAGCCACCTGATGCCTTGATGACAGCTTTGCACACTCTCTCACCCAGCTTCATGTAGTCATCTAGAATGCATTTCAATTAACAGGTGTGCCGTGTTAAAAGTTAATTTGTCAGAGCCAGCTGTGCCATCAGAGTCCCTGGGTTCGTGCCCAGGCTCTGTCGTAACCGGCCGCAACCGGGAGGTCCGTGGGGCGACGCACAATTGGCCAAGCGTCGCCCGGGTTAGGGAGGGCTTGGTCGGTAGGGGTGTCCTTGTCTCATCGCACACCAGCGACTCCTGTGGCGGGCTGGGCGCAGTGTGCGCTAACCAAGGTGGCCAGGTGCACGGTGTTTCCTCCGGCGCATTGGTGCGGCTGGCTTCCGGGTTGGATGCGTGCTGTGTTAAGAAGCAGTGCGGCTTGGTTGGGTTGTGTATCAGAGGACGCATGACTTTCAACCTTCGTCTCTCCCGAGCCCGTACGGGAGTTGTAGCGATGAGACAAGATAGTAGCTACTACAACAATTGGATACCACGAAATTGGGGGTAAAATTCAAAAAAATAAAATAATTTGTGGAATTTATTTTCTTCCTAATGTGTTTGAGCCAATCAGTTGTGTTGAGACAAGGTTAGTGGTATACAGAAGATGGCCCTATTTGGTAAAAGACCAAGTCCATATTATGGCAAGAACAGTTCAAATAAGCAAAGAGAATCGACAGTCCATCATTACTTTAAGACATAAAGTTCAGTCAATCTGGAAAATGTCAATAACTTTGAAAGTTTCTTCAAGTGCAGTAGCAAAAACCATCAAGCGCTATGATGAAACTGGCTCTCATGAGGACCGCCACAGGAAAGGAAGACCCAGAGTTACCACTGCTGCAGAGGATATGTTCATTAGAGTTACCAGGCTCAGAAATTGCAGCCCAAATAAATCCTTCATAGAGTTCAAGTAACAGACACATCTCAACATCAACTGTTCAGAAGAGACTGCGTGAATCAAGCCTTCATGGTCAAATTGCTGCAAAGAAACTACTACTAAAGGACACCCATGAGAAGAACACACTTGCTTAGGCCAAGAAACACAAGTAATGGACATAAGACCGGTGGAAATCTGTCCTTTGTTCTGGTGTGTCCAAATTTGAGATTTTTGATTCCAACCGCCGTGTCTTTATGAGATGCAGAGTAGGTGAACGGATTATCTCTGCATGTGTGGTTCCCACCATGAAGCATGGAGGAGGAGGTGTGATGGTGCTTTGCTGGTGACACTGTCAGTTATTTATTTAGAATTCAAGGCACACTTAACCAGCATGGCTAACACAGCATTCTGCAGCGATACGCCATCCCATCTGGTTTGCGCTTAGTGGGACTGTCATTTGTTTTTCAACAGGACAATGACCCAAACACACCTCCAGGCTGTGTAAGGGCTATTTGACCAAGAAGGAGAGGGATGGAGTGCTGCATCAGATGACCTGGTCTCCACAATCACCCAACCTCAACCCAATTGAGATGGTTTGGGATGAGTTGGACCGCAGAGTGAAGGAAAAGCAGCCAACAAGTGCTCAGCATACAGTTGAAGTCGGGAAGTTTACATACACCTTAGCCAACTACATTTAAACTCAGTTTTTCACAATTCCTGACATTTAATCTTAGTAAAAATGTCCAGTCTCATCTGGTTTGCGCTTGGTGGGAATATAATTTGTTTTTCAATAGGACAATGACCCAACATACCTCCAGGCTGTGTAAGGGCTATTTGACCAAGAAGGAGAGTGATGGAGTGTGTTCCAGTTTTGTCATACAACACAACGCCACAGATGTCTCAAGTTTTGAAGGAGTGTGCAATTGACATGCTGACTGCAGGAATGTCCACCAGAGCTGTTGCCAGATAATTGAATGTTAATTTCTCTACCATAATGCTGTTTTAGAGAATTTGGCAGTACATCCACAACCGCGGACCACGTGTACAAACGCCAGCCCAGCTTCCTCACTTACGGGATCGTCTGAGACCAGACACCTGATGAAACTGAGTATTTTTGTCAGTAATAAAGACTTTTTGTGGGGAAAAACTCATTCTGATTGGCTGTGCCTGGCTCCCAAGTGGGTGAACCTGGCTGCCAATTGGGTGGGCCTATGCCCACCCATGGCTGCACCCCTGCCCAGTCTTGTGAAATCCATATATTAGGGCCTCATGAATACATTTCAATTGACTGACTGTAACTCAGTAAAACCATTCAAATTCTTGCATATTGCGTTAATATTTTTGTTCAGTATATATGAACCTAAGAAGACAGGCAGAGAATCACCAATGGCATAAAGTCTACTGGTAGGCCTGTATGAGATCTTGAGATAATTGGATGTTGTGTTTGATCAGTTTTCATAATTAAAATAAGTTATTGTGCACCGCGGTTCTTAGGCTTTCCATGTCAGATGAAAAACAGCATTTGAACAACGGACCAATAGCCTATGTATGGGGAACATCAACTTTATCAATATCATTCTTTCTCCCAAGGTCTTTCATCTTCAGTTCTACCGCTTGGCATTGCATTGGGAGGGGATGGCAAGAATGTGCCGCTATCAGATGTCTTTGACAGCCAGACAGGCATACTCAGCAACGCATACGTCATGGGCCAGATATGAACACGCCCCTTCCGACTGGCTGTGTGTTCCACGGGCGATGGAATGGAATATTGGAACCACCAATTTGGTGGATCAAGATTTGCGAACTCTTACTATAAATCATTGAACTTCCATAGACTGTACACTTTGCACACTGTACACATCCAAATGTAACCGAAATATTGACCAGAACCACGGGGGAAACCGCTTAGAGCTCCGCCAAATGTTACAACCAAGATAAAAAACCCAGCCCTTTTTTTTTTATTATGCACCAAGAGGTGGAGCACGTTGAGTCTAGTACACTTCACCAACTCCCACCAGTGCTACTGGTCTGTGCTTCAGCCGCTGTTACGAATGCGTTACCAAAGGATGTAGGTCTTGCCGAGGTCTCGGGCTGTTTCGGGATGTATTGATGGCTCAACAGTCCTATCCTTCTTTGATTCCGCAACAAATTTCGCACGAAACACAACAGTCTCCGGAATTGGAATGGAAATGCCCTCCGGACGCTGTATTCGGAGCCGACAATATGAACCATGCCCTAGTTAATATTACAAGGATTTCCTCGATCGCCTGTGTTTAGACTTTCAAGGAATTTGAAATGTATACATTTGATTCGGATTTGGAGTAAAACGAAAAGCAATTTAGCCGTGAAGAGCAAGGTGTTGCTGTGCCGACGTAAAAACAACAACACATCTATTCAGCAAACTCAAAGGATTTTAGATGGAGCTGGAGAATATTGTGGCCAATACGGTACTGTTAAAAGCAAGAGAAGGTAGGTCTTCAAACAGCCTAATAAAATGAATGAACCATTTTGACGCGTAGAATGGGGTTCGAATTCCATTTTGTGTTGAACGCTACAGTGATGCAATCTAAATTGTCTCTGAACATGATATTTATAGTGATATGCTGCTCTAAAATCTACTTTATACCATACACCACCACATTCATCATCACCAAACCACATGTTTTATTGCTTATGATAGGCTTTTAAACCCTTCAATGTATCCATTCCTAGCTCAATGGATGTCCAATCTAGCCAATGTATGTTTAGGCCTGTAGGTTAAAATCGTTTGACAGTCCCTACGTTTGTGAACAAAGGTCCCTCTAAATGTAATAAAAAAATAACCCCGCACATCAGCTTCAAGTTTTGTTTAACGAATTGTTTTCTGCGTGGTTATGATTAGACTGTAGTAGAGCCAACCAGTGAAACCGTAACCATTCTTTCGCAATATTCGACATGTTCAGACAGTTTGACTAGAACTGGGGTCAAACTCTGGTCTGATGATCATTTGCTACAGTTGGCAGTGGCACATTTATGATGATCTATGACGTGATCGGAATCTAAATGCTATGGTGGTCTCCGTGCAGCAAAATGCAGCCTTTTTCACTTCGATACCCCAAAAAACCGTGTGATTGGGCACTTAGGTTCTGTCAATTTCATTTTTACCGTCTGTTTGTGTTAGGTCATAATCTGTGTGTTCGGCAGGTGGAGAGTTTCGGAGCTGTTTAGTTATTAACCTTCATTAATCTTTAAGGAAATATCCTTTCACGTGCACATAGGCCTATCCCTTCACTTCAAACTCGACCAAGGATCCAAACTGATGAAATGATTGGCATTGCAGTACGTTACTAATGATAATGTTATGGCTCTTATGTCGTGTTTTTGCCATAAAATAATGAGAATGTTATGGCTCTTATGTCGTGTTAATGCCATAAGATACAGCATCCCGTCTATCTGAATACATAAAAAAAAAACTGAGAAGGCTGTGTTCCTCTCACTCTGAGAAATGCACCGTTAGATACACACACACACAAACACACACACACACACAGAGTTGTGCATGGTGTAATGTGGCTACAGGCTCTCTGTGGAGTTGAGCAGTGACGCAGGAGAAGGCAGTGTTCCTATGGCTGGCCTAGTGGTTATCTCACAGTAATAATGACATACTTATGGATTGGCTGCACTCTGGGTCAAAGATAGGACAGACAGAGAGAAAGAGACTGATGTTTGCAGTCAGTGTACCACTGCCATACAAGGGTCCTTCGTTGTTTTGAGATGCAGCTTGAAACCAGCCTACTACAGTGTCAAATAAAAACTGCCAGATCACAGATGATTCCAAAGAAAATCAGAGCATCAAACAGTCTCTATAGCACAGGTACTGTATTTGGCAACCAGTCCTCCTCAGGTGATCCAAAAAGATTAAATGGTTTAGTCATGATTGTGAACCACTGCTGGGCCAGGAGTGGTATAGTGTTCTCTAATCTGAATAACATGGAACTGTCATATGTTCAGATATGTGCAAGATAATGAAAATAACATATCTATTTTGAAGTCATTTTTTGGTGGTGTCCCTTTAAATTGAATGAAATAAGAAGATGACATGGCGACCCATGACAGATCCTTGTTGTCCCAGCTGCTCTATACCCGAGCCAGCATAGTACGGGTTGGGTTGGCACAACAGTGTGTAAACCATGGTCTGGTACATCCCAAAAACTGAAAGGGGTTTTCATTGGTCAACAGTGGATTCACTGTTGCTTTTTGCTCAGAGTTGATAGTGAAAAGGCAGACATGATCAACAGAGATTTGAACTGTGAAGAGCTGATGGTTTATTTATAAGATCTTGTTGAAGATGGCTCCATAACAAGTGATCAACTGTCAACTTATCTTTTGTGATTCATTGCTGATTGGAGTGTGTTGTGTATTGAGTCTAATGAGTGCTTAGTTGTTTAGATTCTGCCTGGAAATGTTAGAATGACTAGGGGCCGTAACTGACAGAGCCCAGAGTGCCAACGATTGAATGAATGCCTGTGAGATTCTGTCAAAGTCCGGGGTGTACAGGGATGCTCCTATCTGTGTGTGTGTGTGCTGTGTACTTATGCTGTATGCCGAGGCTGGTTGAGGTCACAGCACAGGGACATAGTGAGAATGTGAATGGAGAAGAGAGAACCATACATATTCCTGTTTGTTTATGCAAGTGTGTCTCAGCCAAGGCTGAACGGAGAGATCCTCATTCCCTGTCCGAATGCTCCCAGAGTCAGAGAGACAACAGGAAAGCCCAGTTTCCACTCAGCTCCCAGTGTTTACGCCAGCGTCCTCACACTTCCCAAATCACTGGAATAAAGTGAACTGTAGCCAAGCAGAGAAATAAAAAGCCATCAATATCCCCTGGCTTCTGCAGAGCTGACCAGGGAGAGAGAGGCCCTATTCCAGTACTTGGTAAATGCATCCCTCTGTTCTCCTTTATTCCTTTGAAGTAAGTAATCATCACTAATCTGACACGACTGAGTTGGTCTAAGCGCAGCTTCACGTTAGCCAATTCAGTCATGTAAGGTAAGTGATCACAAGGGAGGATTTGTTAAGGGGCCAGAGGATGGAGTAGAACTTATTCAGGCCTGCCGAAGAGGACCTTTGATGACATCACAGTTGAGATTCCAGGAAGTTTATCTCACCTGCTCTGTCTCAAATACCAACAAACAACAGAGTAGCTAGTAAGACCTGAGTATAATTCAGAATCAGGAAATCTCCCTCCGTTTCTCCCTGGTGTCCAGTATTCTTGTTTTTGTGGAGGATGCTGAGGGGATGATGCAGTGAAATCCAAACCTCCATTCAGCCATCTCGTCTCTGCTGAGGATCACCTAACAGCTCATATTACCAGTCACAGCCCACAGTGTTGGAAGATGCTGACGTGTTGAACGTAGAAATAATAAAGGTGCAATCCAAAAGTTCTACTTCTCTTGTGACAATGGGGAAAGTTCAAACAGTCAATTTGAATTAAAACACACAATTACTGCGCTTGTTGTCCTGTTCCTCTGCATTTTGTGCCTTTGCACTCACAAAGACCTTTCCCCTCAGTCCTCCAAAACGTCTTGAGAAGACAAAGTAACTGGAAGTTGAGCATCCGCATTGTGCCTTAAATGCTAGTTTCATCAATGTGAAAGCAGAAGTGTTTTACATGTCAGGCTACCTTGGAAAGGGTTATAGAACAGCGAGAGCAGCAGTGTTTTACATGTCAGACTACCCTGGAAGGGTTATAGAACAGCGAGAGCAGCAGTGTTTTACATGTTCGACTACCCTGGAAGGGTTATAGAACAGCGAGAGCAGCAGTGTTTTACATGTCAGACTACCCTGGAAGGGTTATAGAACAGCGAGAGCAGCAGTGTTTCTTCCTGTTAAAATACTAAGCGTCACTTGTACTTGATTTTTAGGAAGCATTTCCTCTGAGATCTGCTTCTTCTATTCTCTGAGCTGTGGAAGGGAGGCATCTCCATTACTGTGTGTGTGTAAGGAGCGTGTGAATTCCTGTGTGTGTGTGTAATCTTAGCTCTGACGAGGGCAACATCCTGCAGTAGACCCTGTGCTCATGATGCCTGCATGTGTGTGTACGCGCTTCCCCATTCACAACTGTCACATTGGCAGCAGCCGTGGAACCCAAGCCACCTGAACGAACGTCATCAGCGGTTTAAATGAAGGAGAGTAAAGGGAAAAGTGTGTTGTTGAATTCAGATGTGTTGTTGGGATAGCAGACGTGTAGCAACAGAATTGTAGCCTAGGTGCCAGCCTGCGATTTTTAGATTCATGCCTCCGTTGTTGGCCAACAGAACAGGCTAAGAGAATAGCATTGCCGATCCATGTCTTCCCTGTTTTCAGATACTGTTACCCTTTTTTAATCGAGGAAGTTGGTAACCAAGCTATGTTGGATGGATGGCCTCCTCTTACCTGAGGCAATTGTCTTGTTCAACCTCTGTTCTAGAATAAAAGGTGTTCTAGAGTGAAGGAACAAATGTTTTAGAATGAAGGGACGAGTGTTGTATCTAGAATGAAATGCGAACATGTTCTTAAACTGAGAGAAGTTTTCTCGAATAGAGGAAAAGGAATGAATTGATGGATCGTCTGATGAAAACAAACATGCAGATTTTAGGGCTTTATCTTAAACTGGCAAAACAGACAATAAACCAAACATTGTAGTACAAACAACACCATCTGTCTGTCATTGAAAGGTCACAAACACAGACAAGCATTCCCCTCACTTTACTGAGGTGAACTGAGGAGAAACATGGTGAGAAAATGGCAGCTGTCTTTCTAAAGCCAACAGCTACCTCTGACGTGGGGCGGCAGGTACCTGCCACTCTGGGGCGACAGGTAGCCTAGTGGTTAGAGCGTTGGGCCAGTAACCGAAAAATTGCTAGATTGAATCCCCGAGCTGATATGGTAAAAATCTGTCGTTCTGACACAGTTCCTAGGCCGTCATTGTAAATAAGAATTTGTTCTAAACTGACTTGCATAGTTAAATGGCAGTTACATCTATGCAGATGAATGCTATTGGAATGTTAATCACCATTTATTCCCAGGCACAAGATAATATGGCTGTTTGCTGAATCAGTGGGTTTTACTTCAGCAATATGTAATGAGATAGACACAGACAAGATGATGGATATTTAAGATGGTTTTGAAGGAAAGCAAGACAGACAGAGTAAAATAGTGAGGGTACACAGTGGGCATTGGGAAATAGTGTGAGCCACTAACTCTGTCACTAAACCCGATGTAGTCCTGCATGCCATAGCTGACTGACTACTGTGTGACCATGTCCACGCTGTCTTGTCAGCTGACTTGTGCTGAGTGGGTTATTGGTTATACTGGGAGTGCCCACGAAGGAAGTTGAACATTATGAGACTATTACTAATACATTCTAACAATATTGGAAAATGACAGTTTTAGGTAATAAGAGATGCCTGCTGGTCAATGTTCCCTCAAATCTTTTGGGGTACTGAGCAAATTTCCGGTCTGCTGAGCGCAAACTTGAACATTGAAAATTCTGTGCAACTTCCAGCCAATGTGTGGTGTTCAATGTAGGCCTGCATTCCATGAGCCTTTTGAGGAAAAACTTGCAGGGCTTTTCCAATTGTCCTTCAGACAAGGTGGTGACTGAAAATGTTTTTTTGTTGTTTGATGCAAGAAACCACGTTTACAAAATAAAATGTATTATTATTCCCATACCATTATTACAGAGAATCAGACAAATTATGCTACCCTCTGCATATTGGCTACTTAGCTAATTCAAGACCGTCTCAAAATACAACACTGTCCCTTTACCTAACTGGGCTAATAACTCACTAACTAGCAAAGGATAGAAACAAAAAGTGCACAGGAGGCTACATGCAGCTCTCGCTTTGATCTCAAAACAAGCCAAACTACTCACGACCACAGCTGTATGGCACCGATCCGTATATGGCAATGGTCTATTTGCATATAGGCCTTTTGCAGCGTGGTTATGCTGCACTGGTCTGTGTAGAGTACGGGCTGAGTCGTGCTCAGTAGAATCCTACTCTGATGTTTTCTGCCTACAGCAAAATCTCTTGCATAGTTCATTTTGTTTCGGTATGTTGAATGGGAAGTGGCTAATATTGAGATGATTCCATCACAATTGCCACAGTAAAGGGAAACGCTGATAGTGTTAACTAACAGGGAAAACTCTCCGAAGTTGAGTGAAGTTAAATCTCATGCTTCTCTCCTTGGGCTGATAGTTCTTCTGGGCTCTGTGCAGCAGTTTCAGTTTAGAGGGAACATTGCTTCTGGTGCTGGAAGGTGTAGGGTGCTGGAAGGTGTAGGGTGTGTGAAAAACCCTATCATGCTAGAGAGGTAAAAATAAAAATCCTTGATAAACATTTGGATAGTAGTTATTACTTCAAGTGAGAGTGATTTTGTCTTAAAAATATACTCGCAAAGTGTAAAATGGTAGTAGATGCACAGTCAACACATTCAGTTTAGTATATGTGGCCCATGCAGGAATCAAACTACTGTAGTACTGCAAGCACCATGCACGCTCCAGACAACTGTGGTTAGATAGTGCATAGTTGACAATCTAGCTACAGGTTTTTTCTTATTTGTCACATGCACCGAATACAACGGATGTAGACTTTACCGTGAAAGGCTTGCTTACGAGCCCTTCCCAACGATGCAGAGAAAAAAATATATATATAATAATACAAAGGAAATATGGATGGATCTCACCTCAGGCTTACTTTGTGAGGAGCCTTTGTTGTAAGGTGAGAAAATGCTGCTCGATCGTGTTATAGCACAAGTCTCAGCAAGCCACAGGAGCAAAAAAAAAAAACTGGATTTATGCTCCCTAAGGATTCATGTCTGTTTCAGACATCATTGGCTACTTTGCAGTAGTTTTTCCTAAAAAAGCTTATTACCTTCTCGTGTCCTGACTTCCATGGTGACTGATCTGGCAGGATCAGTCATGATGAACACCTATGCACTATGCAGTGCATTTGTGTGTGCAGCCTGGAGTGTGTTCCCTCAGGGCTTCTCTCAGAGGGCTGAGCCATGACATAATGCTGAGGAGTTTTATTCAGGAGACAACTGAAGATTGTTAATTGGAGGAGAATCCCATCCATGAAAGAATAGTTGAGGCCCAGGCCAGCCCGTTTCCTCTCTGTGTGCTTCTGTTTGTTTGTGTGGACACAGAGAAAAATACGGAAATGTTTTACATACTAGCTGTCGCTCACACATAGCTACAGAGCAAGCCCCCACCCTCATGAACAAGCCCCCGCCCTCATGAACAAGCCCCCACCCTCATGAACAAGCCCCCACCCTCATGAACAAGCCCCCACCCTCACGAACAAGCCCCCACCCTCATGAACAAGCCCCCGCCCTTATGAACAATCCCCCACCCTCATGAACAAGCCCCCACCCTCATGAACAAGCCCCCGCCCTCATGAACAAGCCCCCACCCTCATGAACAAGCCCCCACCCTCACGAACAAGCCCCCACCCTCACGAACAAGCCCCCGCCCTCACGAACAAGCCCCCGCCCTCATGAACAAGCCCCCACCCTCATGAACAAGCCCCCACCCTTATGAACAATCCCCCACCCTCATGAACAAGCCCCCACCCTCATGAACAAGCCCCCACCCTCACGAACAAGCCCCCACCCTCATGAACAATCCCCCACCCTCATGAAGCTGAAAGGTAGCTATGGTTCTATACTTTGTGCTGTCATGTGTTGCCTTGTGTAGGAGAATTGTCTTTGTTATTTTAGTGTCTGTCTGTGCATCTATGTTGAATCTCTTTAGACAATCCCAATGAATATTTAATGTTTGAAGTGGAAAATTATCAATATCTATAGGACTACTCATCTCTGAGTTTGGCTTGTGTACATTCACTGTGTATACACACACACACACACACCAGAAAAGGGAATGAACATGTAGTAGTTAAGTGGTAGACATTGACCCAGTGGCCTCTTAGTGTTGTTAAAATTGGGCTGTTTTCCCAGTTCCCAGACCTTATCAGAGTTATCTATTTAAAGGCTGTTTTTGGTATTCCTGAGTCCCTTGGTATGCCCCAGATCCATCACTAATTTTAGAGCCCCCAGCACGACACATAAAGGGTATATTAAGGAGAAGAGGGTTGCAAGTCCGATACTTGTATGAGAATGTTGGCATACAAGGCGAGAGAGAGTGGAGGACAGGGGAAGGCACAACAGAATTAGCTATTTAGGAGATCACTACCATATATTCCAAATATCAAATTACCTTGGTTATTTTTCCTGAGAGGGAATGTCTTGTGTGGTATTTGGCATACTGCAGCAGTGACACTGGACTTTCAGATGTGTTTGGTTTCAGCAGTGCATGACCAGGCAGTTAACACTACTCTCTTCAGATGAACAAACAATCTGACTGTGTTCTGTATCCATTAATCACACAGGAGAGTGGGAGAACCAGGCGAGAGGGAGAACCAGGAGAGGAAAGGAAAGGGGGTGAACTAGGGGAGGAGAGGGAGTGTGAACCCGGAGAGGGGGGCAAACAAGGAGAGGGGGGTAAATGATGAGAGGGGGACAAACGAGGAGAGGGGAGCGATCCAGGAGAGGAGAGGAGAGAGGAGCGATTCAGGAGAGGAGAGGGTGTGAACCAGGAGAGAAGAGGAGAGGTTGTGAACCAAGAGAGGAGAGGAGAGGGGGTCTACCAAGAGAGGAGAGGGTGTGAACCAAGAGAGGAGAGGAGAGGGGGTCTACCAAGATCCAGGAGAGGAGATGGGGCGATCCAGGAGAGGAGATGGGGCGATCCAGGAGAGGAGATGGGGCGAACCAGGAGAGGAGATGGGGCGAACCAGGAGAGGAGATGGGGCGATCCAGGAGAGGAGATGGGGCGAACCAGGAGAGGAGATGGGGCGAACCAGGAGAGGAGATGAGATGGGGCGAACCAGGAGAGGAGAGGAGATGGGGCGAACCAGGAGAGGAGAGGAGATGGGGCGAACCAGGAGAGGAGAGGAGATGGGGCGAACCAGGAGAGGAGAGGAGATGGGGCGAACCAGGAGAGGAGAGGAGATGGGGCGAACCAGGAGAGGAGATGAGATGGGGCGAACCAGGAGAGGAGATGAGATGGGGCGAATCAGGAGAGGAGATGAGATGGGGCGAATCAGGAGAGGAGATGAGATGGGGCGAACCAGGAGAGGAGATGGGGCGAATCAGGAGAGGAGAGGAGATGCGGCGAATCAGGAGAGGAGAGGAGATGGGGCGAACCAGGAGAGGAGATGGGGCGAACCAGGAGAGGAGATGGGGCGAACCAGGAGAGGAGAGGAGAAGGGGTGAACCAAGAGAAGAGAGGGGGGGGTGATCCAGGAGAGGAAAGGGGAGAGAAGAGGTGATGGGGTCTACGAGGAGAGAGGGTGAACCAGGAGAGGAGATGGGGTGAACCAGGAGAAGAGATGGGGTGAACCAGGAGAGGAGATGGGGTGATCCAGGAGAGGAGATGGGGCGAACCAGGAGAGGAGAGGAGATGGGGCGAACCAGGAGAGGAGAGGAGATGGGGCGAACCAGGAGAGATGATGGGGCGAACCAGGAGAGGAGAGGAGATGGGGCGAATCAGGAGAGGAGAGGAGATGGGGCGAACCAGGAGAGGAGAGGAGATGGGGCGAACCAGGAGAGGAGAGGAGATGGGGCGAACCAGGAGAGGAGAGGAGATGGGGCGAACCAGGAGAGGAGAGGAGATGGGGCGAACCAGGAGAGGAGAGGAGATGGGGCGAACCAGGAGAGGAGATGGGGCGAACCAGGAGAGGAGAGGGGGTCTACGAGGAGAGGAGAGGGGGTGAACCAGGAGAGGAGAGGGGGTGAACCAGGAGAGGAGAGGGGGTGAACCAGGAGAGGAGAGGGGGTGAACCAGGAGAGGAGAGGGGGTGAACCAGGAGAGGATAGGTGATGGTGTCTACCAGGAGAGGAGAGGGGGTGAACCAGGAGAGGGTGAACTCTGGTAGAAGAAAGAGGATGGATGAGCTTTCATAGAGAGAAGAGGATTTGAGCATTCAGACAGAGGAAGTGTGTGCATGTGTGTGTGTGTACACACAGGAAAGGATATGGAGAACAGCTGTAGAGGAAGTGAAGAGCCTAGAGAGGGCCATCGTAATCACTTTAACCCTGTTTCCGGAATTGCTGTGTGAGGCGACTATCTTTGATTTTGTCATTTTGTGTGTCTGTGTGTCCATGCGCGTGAGCTGTGCACTTATTTGTGTGTTGTGGTTTGATGGTTGTCTGTTTGTGTGTGTTGGAGACAATAGCCTTTTGGACAGAATCAGTCCTATCCTGGGGCAGCAGGCGGCCTAGTGTTTAGAGCGTTGGGCCAGATATCAAAAAGTTACTATTTCGAATCCGTGAACTGACTTTGTAAAACAATCTGCCCACCTTAGCCCTAATTGCTCACAGAGTGCTGTCAATAATGGCTGCCCAGCTAGCACATAATGTTCTCAGAACCATGTTTTTCGTAGGTGGGATTTTCAGTACTTAAGCATAACGTTTTCTACAGGTTTCCTCATGGTTCTATTTAAAGTCATGTTCTCAGCACATTAATAAAACTTTCCATAAAAACCACAAGAAAAAATGAGTAACGTTCAGAATGTCAGCATCAACAAAACTTAATATCCGCTATCTTGGTTAGTGTGTTCAGGTGTGTTGGCTGTGCCTTGTTTTCTTTGAAATGGGGTCTGTCTGAATAGACTGAAATGAAGAGCTTTGTATGAGTTTTCTTTTTTAAACACACAAACAAATGGAATGCTAGCTCTGTCCTGGTGTCGCAGTGGACTAATTCCAGGACTAAAGAACAGAAGATCGTAGGTTTGAATCTCACTGATGCCATGTCACAATCAAAAAAGGAATTTGTTTGCATGATTAATGCCTAAGCAAATACATTTCCATGTGTCCTATCAGTGCTAAGGGTTCAAAACAGTTAACCTAAATGAAACATGTTCTCAGAACGTGATTTAATTACCTTAAAATAACTCAGAATTTCCTTTCTCAGAATGTTAATAAAATCTCCCAGGAAAACTTTCAGCAAACCATGGTAAAATGTTCTCAGAACGTCCCTGCAACCTAGACATGTATGTTCCCAGAACAGGCAAAATTGACACCGTTAAAAACGGTCAGGAAACTTATGGCTTTTTCCCAGAACCAATGGGAAACCAAAAACGTACGTACCCACAACTTCCAACGAACTTAATGTATTATCTGGGTGATCCCATGCCATGATCTCACTCTCCAAGGGAGTCTCAGGGAGAATGGGATATGCAAAAAAAAAAACATTTCCATTTCACCACACACTTGTAGAAGTTATGTACATGTGTGAAACAGGGCAAATATAAGTGCCCCCTATTTGATCTCTTTGACCTAAGATTGGATCAGGTCAAAGGTTTAGTCTGTACCATTTGTTCCTTTTGGAGGATTCAGAGCAGTAGGCCTAGTGCTGGTGGACTGTTCTGTTCCTCTCTTGTAGATGTATAGCGTATGTCACCCAGTGTGCCCTCAGCTGTCACAATGCAATTTTCTATCACTTTTCATGTGTGGTATATTTATAGAACAGGAAAATTGTGACACCTGACACTTACCCGTACAGGAGAGTAACCCCCCCTCCTCTTTCACTCACTCTCCAATTCTAACCTTAAAAAATGTATTCGGGATTGGTGTCCCTTCCACGGGATGCTTGAGCTAACGTAGGCTAATGTGATTAGAATGAGGTTGTAAGTAACAAGAACATTTCCCAGGATATAGACATATCTAATATTGTCAGAAAGCTTAAATTCTTGTTAATCTAACTGCACTGTCCAATTTACATTAGCTATTACAATGAGAGAATACCATGCTATTGTTTGAGGAGAGTGCACAATTTTTAACATAAGTTATTAATAAACAGATTAGGCACATTTGGGCAGTCTTGATACATCATTTTTAACAGAAATGCAATGGTTAATTGGATCAGTCTAAAACCTTGCACATACACTGCTGCCATCTAGTGGCCAACATTTAAATTGCACCTTGGCTGAAATAATACATTATGGCCTTTCTTTTGCATTTCAAAGATGATGATACCAAAAAAATACAAAAGAACGGTTTTTATTTTCTTTGTATGATCTTTTACCAGATCCATTGTGTTATATTTGCCTACATTCCTTTCACATTTCCACGAACCTCAGTGTTTCCTTTCAAATGGTACCAAGAAAATGCATATCCTTGCTTCAGTGCCTGAGCTACAGGCAGTTAGATTTGGGTATGTCATTTTAGGCAGAAATTGAAATAAAGGGGCGGATCCTTAAGAGTTTCACCCTAAACCCCCTAGAAATAGCATTTGACCTTGTAGGGACTAACAAAATGTCCCCAGTTGGTCAAATTTTTGTTAGTTTATTCTTAATTCCACAGAAGTATATTTAAACATGTCCACACACACAATCTTGTACAGCTGACAGTTCAGTCCCATTCAAAATCCTATTTTCCCTAACCTATACTTTACCTTAACCTTATTATTTATTTAACCAGGCAAGTCTGTTAAGAACACATTTTTATTTACAATGACGACCTACCCCAGCCAAACCCTAACCTGGACGACTGTGCAGACTTCTGGTCCCCACAAGAATAGTTAAACATGTCCACACACACACACACACACACACACACAGACACACAGTGTTGTACGAGAGACAAGCATCAGATCTTAGAGGTTGTGAGGTCAGGGACCGGTCTGACCACCTCTGTCAAAGGCCTCTCTAGGCAAGCCTGTGTTAACAGACCGACCACTAGAGTCCTCAGACAGACGCTATTTCTAACATCACCGTTGGTTGCCAAGACACGCGCGAAGAGATCCAACCTGTTACGCTCAGGCCATTGTGTTCAGAATCAATTCCCTGGAGTTGGTTGATGAATCTACTATTCTTATTTTGTTACTCTGTACATTTTTGACATTTGATATATTGATCATGATTTGTATAAAGTATGTCATGTAACAGAGTGTAAAGCCTGTTATCGGTCTTTATTTTTCCCCTGTATGACTGTGTGATCTCAATAAATTTAAAAAATGTAACAACAAATTAAAAAACTTAACAACACCAAAACAGAGGTCATTGTCACTGTACCAAACTATGCTTTAAGTCAGTGGTCACCAACCAAGGCATTCCTTGAACCATTTCATATGTCTGAAGGTACAAACTGGCTTTCTGGCGGGCCCGTCGCGAACAAATCAAGTGCACTATAGACCTATCAATGGCCAATCAGCTGGCTCAGATTACCGTGTCTGCAGCAATGTAGCAGGCGTAAAAGAAAGTTACAGCAAAGCTGATACTGAGATTTCTAAACTTTTAAAACCATG
Source organism: Oncorhynchus clarkii lewisi (assembly GCF_045791955.1). Lineage (NCBI taxonomy): Eukaryota > Metazoa > Chordata > Actinopteri > Salmoniformes > Salmonidae > Oncorhynchus > Oncorhynchus clarkii. Next base: position 31,112,117 of record NC_092176.1, on the reverse strand, counting down.
ACTAGAGAGACGGTCAACGAATACAGCAAAGAGCTGCTGTTTTTGTGTGAGTTCATGTGTAAGTTCTTAATCAGCACTGTCAACACTTTGTATTCAACACTTTTATAAGCCATAAAATGTGCGTTATTCCTACTTGCACTGCAAGCAGCACTGCAGTTGTAATGAATGAGTAGGAAAGTGGATCCATAGGCTTGCGTTGTTATTATTAGCGGTTTGGGTCTTCTTTATATAGAGGAATATTTCACTTTCTCTGGTCATAGGAATAACAACATGAATTTGTGCACGAGGCAGAAATAATGTGACTTGAGTTTTGCCATCAGCTGGAAGACTGTGTCCCCTTTTGGTCAGTGTCAGCGGAGGAAAGGTAGAGGGGAGGGATGTTGAGAGGCGGACCCTTAGTCTGCTGCTCTCTCCCTCCACCCAGTAAAACAAAAAATGAAAGGATTTATATGTATGATCACTCAGATGTGCCTCACAAGTAATGCAACAACTGATACATTACCGGTGTGATCATATAGCCTACCTCCATATAGCCTACCTCAAAAAGCCTACCTCATATAGCCTACCTCATATAGCCTACCTCGTATAGCCTACCTCGTATAGCCTACCTCGTATAGCCTACCTCGTATAGCCTACCTCATATAGCCTACCTCATATAGCCTACCTCATATAGCCTACCTCGTATAGCCTACCTCATATAGCCTACCTCATATAGCCTACCTCAAATGTTGAAATATTATTTAAAACAAATGGTCTGAGAAGAATGCATTGGCAGGGAAATTCAAGCAAAGCCATTATGCTGTGATAATGTTTTGGGCCTATAGCCTACTGCACACACCTCATTACTACAGTACTCTTTTTTTAAAATAGGTTCATGTTTAAAAAGAATGACGAGAGATCTCGGCTTGCATTTTGACTCGCAAAGTGATCTCGACTCCAAAAAGGTTGGTGACCACAGCTTTAAGTTGTAGCAACATATGTATTGCATGGAACATACACTGAGTGTACAGAACATTAAGAACACTTTCCTAATATTGAGTTGCCCCCCCCCCCCCCCCCCCCTCACCGTTTTACCCTCAGAACAGCCTCAATTCGTTGGTGCATGAGCCCATCTTGAGTCCACAGTTGTCAAGTTCGCTGGATGTCCTTTGTGTGGTGGACCATTCTTGATACACATGGGAAACGGTTGAGCATGAAAAGCCCAGCACCTACTACCATACCCCATTCAAAGGCACTTAAATATTTTGTCTTGCCCATTCACCCTCTGAATAGCACACATACAAAATCCTTGTCTCAATTGTCTTAAGACTTAAAAATCATTCTTTAACCTGTCTCCTCCCCTTCATCTACAGTGATTGAAGTGGATTTAACATGTGACATCAATAAGGGATCATAGCTTTCACCTGGTCAGTCTATGTCATGGAAAGAGCAGGTGTTCTTAATGTTTTATACACTCAGTGTATGTCATTCTTTCTGTGTTCATTAATCGTCTATGAGTAAAGCCAGGAGTTTTTCCTAGTCAGCTGAGGTCACATACTCAGGCTATAAGTAGACGGGACTGGTCAGTCCAGAGTTTTTCCTGCTCAGCTCACATGACCAGTAAAAAACTACTGGCCCTAGCTATGAAAAATATTAAGTCTATGACCCCCACTAAGTAGTTTACAATGAGACAAAAGACACTCCGAAGAATAGTACCGTGTGAATGCTACGGCCATGCGTACGTCATTGATGTTTGCTTAAACCTCACTAACAGATGTTACAGCTGCTTGGAACATCTCATTATTACTAAAAGACAATTTATCACCAGGTCCCTTTTTATAATCCCCCAAAATACTAACAATGACATTACTACGGAGGAACTGGGCAACACATAGCTAGCTCTTCCTCCCATAGTCCCCCGTTTCACTCTGATTGCGGGACAGAGCATTTCTCAGTATCTCACACACAAACACACACACACACACACACCTGGCTAACACATAGCCTAAAGCATGTGTGCTGGAAACAGTCTGACGTGTATTTCCAAGTACGCCTGTGTTAGCCCGGTGCACTCAGTGTGCTCTTTGTTTCAGTGGAAGGATAAAGATCTCTTATCGCCATGTCCTTCTGAGGAGAAATGGATATGATGTTTGTTTTGGCTAACCAATGGATCTTTCAGAGTCAACAATCCTCCCTTGATATCAAGTTAATCCAGTTTACCTACCTGGTAATTCAGCCTGTTAGTTTTGCATTGGCAGTGTGTGAAGCACAGACCTGAAAGAACACCTCCCTATCCTCTGACCGCCATGCACATACTTTCTCAGGATAACACTGACCACGTTTACACGCACAGCAAGATCCCCTTATTATTCTGGATATTCAACTATTCTGTTTGTGAGTTAATGCATATAAACATCATATCCCGTTTACAATCATCCGAAAGAGCTTGTTAGGCAATGTTATAATTTGTGACATCTCTTATTACACTGAACAAAATATAAACGCGACATGTAAAGTGTTGGTCCCTTGTTTCATGAGCTGAAATAGAAGATTCCAGAAATGTTCCATACTCACAAAAAGCTTGTTTCTCTAAAATGTTGTGCACAAATTTGTTTACATCCCTGTTAGTGAGCATTTCTCCTTTGCCAAGATAATTCATCCACCTGACAGGTGTGGCATATCAAGAAGCTGATTAAACAACATGATCATTATACAGGTGCTTGGGACAATAAAAGGCCACTCTAAAATGTGCAGTTTTGTCACAACAAAATGCCACAGATGTCTCAAGTTTTGATGGAGTGTGCAATTGGCATGCTGACTGCAGGAATGTCCTCCAGAGCGGTTTCCAGATAATTCAATGTTCATTTCTCTACCACATGCCACGTCCAATGAAGTTTTAGAGAATTTGGCAGTACATACAACCGGCCTCACAACCGCAGACCACGTGTAACCATGCCAGCCCAGGACCTCCACATCCGGCTTCTTCACCTGCAGGATCGTCAGAGGGGGGAGGAGTATTTCTGTCTGTAATAAAGCAGTTTTTTTTGGGAGATAAACTCATTCTGACTGGCTGGGCCTGGCTCCCAAGTGGGTGGGCCTATGCCCTCCCAGGCCCACCCATGACTGCGCCCCTGCCCAGTCATGTGAAATCAATAGATTAGGTGCTAATTTATTTATGTATTTAAATTGTCAGATTTCCTTACATGAGCTGTAACTTTGAAATTGTTGCATGTTGCGTTTTATATTTTTGCTCAGTATAAATCAGTGTTTGCATCCTGATTGTGAGAAGGAGTCAGGTCACTGACATGTCTGACACCTCACGGTGCTGCCCAGGGAAAGGACAGGATTGCTTTGGCTTATATTAACGTGGGGACATTATGGTGATAGTTTTACCTATAGCTCTGCTTATGGTCCTGCTGCTGGGCGTTTTGGTTCAGTACCTAATATGGTTAGTTACCTAATGGTCTCAATGGTTCACATCGGGGAACATTTGAAGGGTTAAGGGCCAAGGGAACTAGAACAGAAATGGAACTGAACGTTCATTGAAGGAGCCCACTGTCATTCAACACAGGGAATGAATTTGTCCTTCGGTTCTGTCAAATTAAATCAAATGTTATTTGTCACATGCGCCGAGTACAATGGGTGTAGCCTTTCTTACGTGAAATGCTTACTAAGAAGCCCTTCCCAACGATGCAGAGGTTACACATTGCACACACTATTTACTACCACTGGTCTATCGATTACCGTGTAACTGTGTAACCGATGGTTATGGATGAAGAATGTCATGTGTTTTGTTTTTTGAAACAAACAGCTGGCTAAAGACGGGACAGCCTGGCATTTGTGTGGTTGAGTCCGTTTCTGCAGTAACATGGACTCTTCACAACCTGTTGTTGCATTCGAGTCTCCGGTTGCCTAGAATGAATAGAACGGGCTTGGAATCTCTAACCCGGGCAATTACCCTGGCAAGTGTACCCATGACTGGTAAAGTCATGTACACTCACAATGGCTGCCTGGTATTGTGATGCAATAGTTTCTTTGGTAATGTAGAATTTTCATACCAATTATGTTAATTGATTTCGCTCATGCAGTGGAATGTCAGTTGATTTGTATCAACAAATCACAGCACATATTGAATGGGTCTTTTACCATACAGTAGATGCGATAAAGGTCAATGGAACACAGACGTTCCATTGACCGGATTGGCGCACATTCAACAAATCTGATCCAACAAAGTGGATATTCGTCAAATCCGTCACGTACGGTTCCCAAGGGGACCGTGCGTACATACCCCAACCAGAAGCCATGGATCACAGGCAATATCCGCACTGAGCCAAAGGGTAGAGCTGCTGCTTTCAAGGAGCGGGACTCTAACCTGGAATCTTATAAGAAATCCTGCTATGCCCTCCGACGAACCATCAAGCAGTCAATACAGGACTAATATTGAATCATACTAGACCTGCTCCAACGCTTGTAGGATGTGGCAGGGCATTCAAACTATTACAGGCTATAAACGGAAGCACAGCCGCAAGCTGCCCATTGACACAAGCCAAACAGATGAGCTAAATTACTTCTTTGCTCACTTCGAGGCAAGTAACATGACTGTTATGATCACGCTCTACTTAGCGGATGTGAGTAAGACCTTAAAACAGGTCAACATCCACAAGGCCGCAGGGCCAAACGGATTACCAGGATGTGTACTCCGAGCACGCGCTGACAAACTAGCATGTGTCTTCACGGACATTTTCAACTTGTCCCTGACTGAGTCTGTAATACCAACATGTTTCAAGAAGACCACCATAGTCTCTGTGTCCAAGAACACTAAGGTAACCTGCCAAAATTACTACCAACCCGTAGAACTCACGTCTGTAGCCATGAAGTGCTTTGAAAGGCTGGTCATGGCTCACAACATCATTATCCCAGAAACCCTAGACCCACTCCAATTTGTATACTGCCCCAACAGATCCACTCATGATGCAATCTCTATTGCACTCAACACTGCCTTTCCCTCCTGGACAAAAGGAACACCTATGTGAGAATGCTATTCATTGACTACAGCTCAGCTTTCAACACCATAGTGCCCTCAAAGCTCATCACTAAGCTAAGGACCCTGGGAATAAACACCTCCCTCATCAACTAGATCCTGGACTTTCTGACAGGCCGCCTCCAGGTGGTTAGGGTAGGTAAAAACACATCCGCCACGCTGATCCTCAACACGGGGGCCCCTCAGGCGTGCATGCTCAGTCCCCTCCTGTACTCCCTGTTCACTCATGACTGCATGGTCAGGCACGAATACAACATCATCATTAAGTTTGCTGACGACACAACAGTGGTAAGCCTGATCACCGACAACGATGTGACAGCCTATATGGAGGAGGCCTGAGACCTGGCCATGTGGTGCCAGGACAACAACCTCTCCCTCAACGTGTTCGAGACAAAGGAGATGATTATGGACTACAGGAAAAGGAAGACCGAGCACGCCCTCATTCTCATCAATGGGGCTGTAATGGAGCAGGTTGAGAGCTTCAAGTTCCTTGGTGTCCACATCACCAACAAGCTATCATGGTCCAAACACACTAAGACAGTCGTGAAGAGGGCACGACAAAACTTATTCCCCCTCAGGAGACTGAAAAGATTTGGCATGGGTCCTCAGATCCTCAAAAGGTTCTACAGCTGCAACATCGAGAGCATCCTGACTGGTTGCATCACTGCCTGGTATAGCAACTGCTCTGCCTCTGATCGCAAGGCACTACAGAGGGTAGTGCGTATGGCCCGGTACATCACTGGGGCCAAGCTTCCTGCCATCCAGGACCTCTATACCAGTTGGTGTCAGAGGAAGGCCCTAAAAATTGTCAATGACTCCAGCCACCCTTGTCATAGACTGTTCTCTCTGCTACCGCATGGCAAGCGGTACCGGAGTGCCAAGTCTAGGTCCAAAAGGCTTCTTAACAGCTTCTACCCACATTCCATAAGACTCCTGAATTGCTAATCAAAGGGCTACCCAGACCCCTCTTTTACGCTGCTGCTACTCTCTGGTTATTATCTATGCATAGTCACTTTAACTCTACCTACATGTACATATTACCTCGACTAACTGGTGCCCACGCACATTGACTCTGTTCCGGTACCCCCTGTATATAGCCTCACTATTGTTATTTTACTGCTGCTGTTTAATTATTTGTAACTTAAAATTTTTATTTTCAATTTTTTACTTAACACTTATTTTTCTTAACTGCTTGACGCATTGATGTTTAAGGGCTTGTAAATAAGCATTTCACTGTAAGGTTGTATTTGACACGTGACAAATAAAATTGTATTTTATTTACAATGACTTCAGAAAGCATTCATACCCCTTGACTTATTCCACATTTTGTTATTACAGCCTGAATTAAAAATGGATTAAATATTATTTTTTTCTCACCCATCTACACACAATACCCCATAATAACAAAGTGAAAACATGTTTTTAGAAATGTTTGCAAATGTGTTGAAAATTTAAAAAATAAATATAGTATTTACATAAGTATTCATATCTCTGAGTCAATACTTTGTAGAAACACATTTGGCAGCGATTACAGCTGTGAGTCTTTCTGGGTAAGTCTCTAAGAGCTTTCCACACCTGGATTGTGCAACGTATCCCCATTTATTTAAAAAAATTCTTCAAATTCTGTCAAATTGGTTGTTGATCATTACTAGAAAATAATTTTCAGGTCTTGCCATAGATTCTCAAGTAGATTTAAGTCAAAACTGTGACTCGGCCACTCAGGAACATTCCCTGTCTTCTTGATAAGCAACTCCATTGTAGATTTGGTCTTGTGTTTTAGGTTATTGTCCTGCTGAAATGTGAATTAATCTCTGTGTCGAGTGGAAAGCAGACTGAACCAGGTTTCCCTCTAGGATGTTGCCTGTGCTTAGCTCCATTCCATTTATTTTTATCCTGAAAAACTCCCAAGTCCTTAATGATTACAAGCATACCCATAACATGATGCAGTTACCACTATGCTTAAAAATATGGAGAGTGGTACTCAGTAATGTATTGGATTTGCCCTAAACATAACACTTTTGTTGCCACGTGTATTGTGCCGATAATTATGGGTCTCGTCCCATGTGATAATCATTGTGCGATTGTGTATTTAATCAAGGTACTCCTCGCTATTTTGTTTGGGTCTCAACCCTGTGTTTGGTATACATGTTTGTTTGGTCTTCGTACACAGCACAGGGACTACAATGTAACTCTTTTAAAGTCACCATTGGCCTCATGGTGAAATCTCTGAGTGGTTTTCTTCCTCTCCGGCAACTGAGTTAGGGAGGACGCTTGTATCTTTGTAGTAACTGGGTGTATTGATACACCATCCAAAGTATAATGAATAACTTTTCTATGCTCTAAGGGATATTCAATGTATGCTTTATTTTCTTTCTCATCTACCAATGGGTGCCCTTCTTTGCGAGGCAATGGAAAACCTCAGTGAAATTCACTGCTCAACTGAGGGACCTTACTGATAATTTTATGTGTGGGGTTCAGAGATGAGGTAGTCATTCACAATTACACTATTATTGCACACATTGAGTCCATGCAACTTATTATGTGACTTATTAAGCACATTTTTACTCCTGAAAGTATTTAAGCTTGCCATAAGAAAGGGGTTAAATACTTATTGACTCAAGACATTTCGGCTTTTCACGTTTTATTAATTTGTATTTCAAACAACATAATTCCACTTTGACATTATGGGTTATTGTGTGTAGGCCAGTGCCCCAAAAAAATCTAAATTAAATATATTTTAAATTCAGGCTGTAACACAACAAAATCTGAAAAAATGAAACGGGTGTGAATACTTTCTAAAGGCCTGCATGTATTCTAATAGGCCCACAATGTGGTTACTAAAGTCCGATCTGGATATATTAGGCTGTTTTCACTGCATAACATATAGAAGCTGTCCGTTTTCATGTTTAGAAGTGAATGCTAACTCCCATTTGGTTTAAGCTGTTTAGCATAGCTAGCATACAGACATTTTGCAGGGGAGAAATGAGGAGACTGGATTTCCCCCCCCACCCCACCCCACCCCCATGGCCCTTTCCCCCATGTGTTTCCATAGTAAATCCATTGTTTTGAGTTTGAGTGACCTCTTTACCGCATCTATATCGATGGGTACACTTGCTGCTTTTACTTCCTGCTTTTACTTCCTGCTTTGCTCTTATGGGTACACTCACAATAGCCTCCAGTCCACCCATTATGCCATCATTGACTTGAATGGGGATGTGCGGTATATTAATAATATTTATATGGCAGCATATGCAGTCACCAGGAAAATTACCAGGAAATCACCAGGAATAGAGCAAAACATTTGTTTAATTTAGGAAATCTGTTCCCAAATATTCCCACGAATCAAAAAAGAGCCTCGATCGTGTCTCAATGCGATCAAGGTAGGAAATTATTGTTATTTACAAATGCACATTTTTGGGGGACTTAGTTGTTGTCAATTTGTTTCCTTCCCCTGGTCAAAAATGTCAGGATGTGGTTTTCTAGAAATCACTTTTACATTAGATTGTGAGGTTTGTATTGTGTTGATCATGTGTGTCTTTTATTTATATATTTATATATTATTTTATTTATATATTTATATATATATATATATATATATATATATATATATATATATATATATATATATATATATATATATATATATAAAAAAAAATTGTTAACTGTGTGTGTGACAGATCCAGTACAGACCTACTGTGCCCGAGGCCTCTCCTGGCCTGCCATCCCACGTAGTCAGGATGAGCTCATCGCTACAAAGTCCACAGTGGAGCTCTCTTCGCTCACAGTACTCCTCAAACTTCACTTTCTCTCTCTCTCTCACACACACACACACACACACACACACTTCACAAAGTTCCCTTTACTCAGGACAGTAGGATGATGGTGCACACCCTCCTCTCTAATTACATTTGTATTTATTTTTATTTAACTAACACTGAAAACACACACGTGAGTATGATGATGGTAACCCCCTGGTTTCTCTCCAGACAGATGTAGTTCTCTCTCTGACATTATTTTTACTTTGCTCGGCTCGCACTGATGATGTCAGAGCTGTAAACCAGAAACACACAAAGGGAGTAGTCCGCATAACCCGCATGGAACAAATTACACTGACGAGTTCCTGTACGCAATGAGCGCACACCGGAATGTGTGTGTTTGTGTGTGTGTACGAGCGAGTGAGTGAGAGAGTAACACACTGTGAGAAAGGGAGCTACAGAATAGAGTGATAGAGAGAGGAAGGGGAGAGGAGAAAGTTTACATAAGACTTTTATGACTCTATTCATACTTTTACAACCCAACTTTGTCAAACAGAAAGCTACAGTAACAAACCCAGACACTGTGCTGCTTGACACAGGCTTTTACTGAACTTAAACATTATACTATGGTTAGAAATCTGAGCATGTTCATTTATTATAGTTTCACATTTCCACAAAGGCTTAGCACTATCACACAGTGCCAGATGCATTCCATTGCAGACGGTCTTGGAATGTTCATGTCAATGTTTCCCCTTCATTAGGCAGCGATGGCCAGCTGCCATGGAAGTAACATAAAATGATAACCCGTGAAAGTAATGGGGTCATGTTTTCTGCTCCCACTATGGCGCAGACTTATTGTCATGAAAAGTACGGTTATTTTGTCTTCCTGTCTACATGCTGTAGGTAGCATTGAATGCTATACACACTTCTGGTGAGGTTGAGGCTATTGTAAAAAAGGAAATGTGTTCCCAGAATGGATTTTAGTTTGAAACCATTCTTTGGTTACACTGCTACCATGTAGTTTAATTTCATGCTGTAATGATAACTATGCACTAGAATTATACTGGTAATGTATTTTAAAGTCTCTTTGTCACACTTTAGTGTGTCATTTATTGTGGGACCCCCCCTCCAATAGATTCCTCTCTGTGTTTCTGTGATGCTGTGTGTGTGCCTGATTTTGTCGTTGTTTTAATGTTGTTTGGAATCTGTGAAGTGAATTCATGGAGCCCACCCCTCAACACAGTATTTAGTTTGGGCTCTCTTTGATGGCAGTACTGGCTTGGAAGTAATGTTCTAAGTGTTGGTCCCTGGTTCTGCTGTTTCTTAAGATTTATAGCATCCATCACCTGTACTCTTAGATGGGATCCTCCTAAGGCTGTTTGTTACTGCTAACAATTAACTGCACTGAAATGAGTACTGGTAGAGTTTGCTAAGCAGTTATAAATGCTTTCTTCATATTACACACACACACACACACACACACACACACACACACACACACACACACACACACACACACACACACACACACACACACAGGCCTGAGCCTGTTCCCTCATGTAGACTTTGTCCCTGTTAGTTTCAGCTGAACACCAAAGTAAAAGTCACTCAGATACTTTTCAGGTTTCATTTGCCCACAGACACACTTGTTCTTTGTGCTTTGATCAGTAGGTTTTCTCAATGACTTTTAAAGGGCAAGTTTATGGTTATTTTGCGCTGTCCTAACCATAGAATTAGAAATCTATTCATGTGGTCCTTTAACAAAAATGTTTTAAACAATGGACTGATATGCTAAATATATAACTATACATTTGACTCCTGACATTTGCACATCGAATGACTAAAAACTCTGTATAAGTTGAACCATTCCTTACTGCATCTCAGATATACAGTGGGGCAAAAAAGTATTTAGTCAGCCACCAATTGTGCAAATTCTCCCACTTAAAAAGATGAGAGAGGCCTGTAATTTTCATCATAGGTACACTTCAACTATGACAGACAAAATGAGAAAAAAAATCCAGAAAATCACACTGTAGGATGTTTTTATGAATTTATTTGCAAATTATGGTGGGAAAAAAGTATTTGGTCACCTACAAACAAGCAAGATTTCTGGCTCTCACAGACCTGTAACTTCCTCTTTACGAGGCTCCTCTGTCCTCCACTCGTTACCTGTATTAATGGCACCTGTTTGAACTTGTTATCAGTATAAAAGACACCTGTCCACAACCTCAAACAGTCACACTCCAAACTTCACTATGGCCAAGACCAAAGAGCTGTCAAAGGACACCAGAAACAAAATTGTAGACCTGCACCAGGCTGGGAAGACTGAATCTGCAATAGGTAAGCAGCTTGGTTTGAAGAAATCAACTGTGGGAGCAATTATTAGGAAATGGAAGACATACAAGACCACTGATAATCTCCCTCGATCTGGGGCTCCACGCAAGATCTCACCCCGTGGGGTCAAAATGATCACAAGAACGGTGAGCAAAAATCCCAGAACCACACGGGGGGAACTAGTGAATGACCTGCAGAGAGCTGGGACCAAAGTAACAAAGCCTACCATCAGTAACACACTACGCCGCCAGGGACTCAAATCCTGCAGTGCCAGACGTGTCCCCCTGCTTAAGCCAGTACATGTCCAGGCTCATCTGAAGTTTGCTAGAGAGCATTTGGATGATCCAGAAGAAGATTGGGAGAATGTCATATGGTCAGATGAAACCAAAATATAACTTTTTGGTAAAAACTCAACTCGTCGTGTTTGGAGGACAAAGAATGCTGAGTTGCATCCAAAGAACACCATACATACTGTGAAGCATGGGGGTGGAAACATCATGCATTGGGGCTGTTTTTCTGCAAAGGGACCAGGACGACTGATCCGTGTAAAAGAAAGAATGAATGGGGCCATGTATCGTGAGATTTTGAGTGAAAACCTCCTTCCATCAGCAAGGGCATTGAAGATGAAACGTGGCTGGGTCTTTCAGCATGACAATGATCCCAAACACACCGCCCGGGCAACGAAGGAGTGGCTTCGTAAGAAGCATTTCAAGGTCCTGGAGTGGCCTAGCCAGTCTCCAGATCTCAACCCCAAAGAAAATCTTTGGAGGGAGTTGAAAGTCCGTGTTGCCCAGCACAAGCCGCAAAACATCACTTCTCTAGAGGAGATCTGCATGGAGGAATGGGCCAAAATACCAGCAACAGTGTGTGAAAACCTTGTGAAGACTTACAGAAAACGTTTGACCTCTGTCGTTGCCAACAAAGGGTATATAACAAAGTATTTTTTTCTCATTTTGTCTGTCATAGTTGAAGTGTACCTATGATGAAAATGACAGGCCTCTCGTCTTTTTAAGTGGGAGAACTTGCACAATTGGTGGCTGACTAAATACTTTTTTGCCCCACTGTATCTATGCTAAACCAAAATGTATTTTATCTACCACGAAAACAAGGGAAGGTTGTTAATCTAGTAAACAAGTTGTAAACCTGTGACTTCAAATGACCCAAGATAGAGATAATTGATTGGCCAGCAGAATGGAAAGAGGTCACTGATTGGTCATGAATGCGGGAATGCAGCTCAGTAACCGGGCATGTAAAAGTGATTATTCAGTGGGGACGAATCAGACACTTAGAGAGTGAGACTAAGAAAGAGGGAGAGATTAAGAGAGGGAGGAAAAGTTAGAGAAGGGTAAGTAAGAAAGAGGAAGTTGATGGACAGACCGACAGAGAGAAAAAGAGTGAGGAAGGAAGAGACTGGGAGAGAATAGGATTTAGTACAGGGGTGGGCAAACTACGGCCCCGGGGGCCGGTTCCGGCCTGCGAGCCCATTCAATCCGGGGGGGGGGGGTATTATTATGTGCTAAAACCACTCCAAGCTTCTCTTGAATGTCTGCTACTAGATAGAAAGTATGCAGAAATGATAATGAACGTATATATTTTTAAATAATTGCCCTTTTGTTTCTGGCCTGCAAACAAATCAATCCCCAAACATCTGTGCGGCCACTCTTTGAATTTCGAAAACGAGCCAAAACGTTTGCCCACCACTGGTACGGTAGATGCAGAGGGAAGGAGGAGTATTGTGGTCAAGTACATCCATACAGGATTCACCCTAGTGTTTTACCCAATTTACCCTAGTGTTTTTACCCAAAAGGATCAGACTTTTATGTTTCCACCTACGCAGGCCAACACCCCTGTCGTCTGACTGGGTCATGGCTTCGGTGGACCTTCTCTCACCTGGGGCCAAAGCCAGGCCACTGGTACTTTTAACCCTGCATTTACATAACAATGACCAACTGTGAACTTTAACATCTCACAAAGCAACTGTTTGGATTATGCAGAGGTTGTTGATTCTGCTCTTACAGTGGTGTTACAGTGTAACAACAGCATCGTGTTGTATTGAAAGACAGGGTGGAGGACCAAGCTATTTACACCATCTTTCTTACACCTGTTAATTCATTGTAAATCCATGAAGGGAATGAATGAGAAAACACTGTGGAGAAGGAGAGAGAATTAGATATGTTGTAATTCTCTATTTGATGGGCCTCATTCCATTATGAGCCTCGTAGACCACATGTTTACCATCTATGATATGATGTCCACCATAGTCTCTTGCTCTAACCAGCCTAGCCTTCTGAGAAGCCTGACTGCTTCTCACCTGTCTGTCACTTATTCATTACTTTCCCCCATTTGAAGTTGTACTTCTGTTCTCTGAGAAGTTGTGTGAACGTAGCTAGGGAAGTGGGCTGTGGTAAGAATGTCATAGTTACTGTTGCTTAGGCCCAATAGTTATTTTAGGATGTTTAAGGTCAGGGTTAATAATTCACTAGTTACAACTGTTGACTTGTTGGAGTTACATTTCCATTATATTCCATGTGACCCAACCAGGAACATCTCTGGGTCCTAGTCTGTTTTTCCTGGCAGGGCATGTGTTGCCTGAAAGGCTTACCTCTGCAAGGGTTCCACTACATAGTTTTCACCTGTCAAGTCCATGTCAGTTCAGTGAGGTGAAGAAGGGGAGGAAGGAGGCCTGTTGTGTAACCCAGTTTAGACTGAGGTCTGAGGGGAGGAGGGAGGCCCATTGTGTAACCCAGTTTAGACTGAGGTCTGAGAGGAGGAGGGAGGCCTGTTGTGTAACCCAGTTTAGACTCAGGTCTGAGGAGAGGGAGGCCCATTGTGTAACCCAGTTTAGACTGAGGTCTGAGGGGAGGAGGGAGGCCTGTTGTGTAACCCAGTTTAGACTGTGGTCTGAGGAGAGGGAGGCCCATTGTGTAACCCAGTTTAGACTGAGGTCTGAGGGGAGGAGGGAGGCCCATTGTGTAACCCAGTTTAGACTGAGGTCTGAGGGGAGGAGGGAGGCCCATTGTGTAACCCAGTTTAGACTGAGGTCTGAGGGGAGGGAGGCCCATTGTGTAACCCAGTTTAGACTGAGGTCTGAGGGGAGGAGGGAGGCCCATTGTGTAACCCAGTTTAGACTGTGGTCTGAGGGGAGGGAGGCCCATTGTGTAACCCAGTTTAGACTGAGGTCTGAGAGGAGGAGGGAGGCCTGTTGTGTAACCTAGGTTAGACTGATGCCTGAGGGGAGGGTCTGTGACAGCAGTCAGTGTGCAAGAAAGAGTTTGGGGGGGTAAGTAAAGAGGAAAGCTGCTAAAGCGTTTACACACAGTGAGTGGTTAACACATTACATACTTGTTGGAGCGTTCCTGGATTATTGATTAAAGATGTCCATCTGTCTGTAGCCCTCGCTCTCTCCTCTACCTCGCTCTCTCCTCTACCTCGCTCTCGCTCTCCATCTCTCTCCATCACTCTCATACCAGACTATCCTACACAATGTGAGTGTGAGACAGGGAAGGGCAAACCTAGCGAACATTAGCACCATTTCAGTAGCAAACATGGTTAATCATATGATATTGATGCGTATGTGTGAGAGCCCTCTGCTGGAAGCATATTCAGGGTTATTTAGTGATGGAATCTGCTTTGGCCATGCTCTATGTTCCGAGGGGAATCTGTCTGACTGGGATGGATTCCCTGTTAAACACACGCACACTGTTCTGCCTCGAGGGGGCCACATTCCCCGGCACATTACACAGAGGACGAAAAGGAAAGGGAGAGAAGGGATTTGGAGAGGAAGTGAGACATAATGTATAAATGATACATAAACACAATGGCTATGAGTTCATTCAGAGCCCTGATCTGCACTCATTTGTCAGTTGCAGAGCTCTCCATCTCTTTCTCTCTTTGCGTGCGTGCGTGTGTGCGCCTCAGCATAGAACATATCAGTTGTTGGTGTGTGTGTGTGTGTGTGTGTGTGTGTGTGTGTGTGTGAGCACAGAACCTCAGTTGTTGGTGTTGTAGTTGATCGTCCCCCTCATCCCTTGTTTTCTCTCTATCTGCAGGTGGAGGTGGGAAGCGGAAGGGGAGGAGTAAGAAATGGAAGGAGATCCTTCGCTTCCCCCACATCAGCCAATGCACTGAGCTGGGCAACAGCATCGGTACATTACTGTGTGTGTGTTTTTGCAAGTAATACTTGTGTGCCACTTTGCTGGTGTGTTGTAAGCGTTTGTAAACGTGCCTAGGTCTATCCAAATGTGTGTGTGGTTTGTTTGTTTGTTTCTGGCAGATCGGGACTACATAAGCCTGTGTGAGAAGCAGCCTATCGGCAGACTGCTGTTCCGCCTGTACTGTGAGACCAGACCTGAATTGCTACGATGCATCCACCTACTGGACGCCATGGTAAACACACACACTTGGATTAAACACTATCTCAAAAATGACTGATCATGTTCAGTTGACTGAGAGAAGATAATCAAATTGAGAAGGGATTGTACTAACAGCCTCCCCTTTACTTAGTGACACCGTGTTCCAGATGACAGGTTTTACATTGTAGAGAAGAAACCATCAAACCCAATATCAACAGTGGCCCGCAGCCTCCCCATTATCATGTGACTGGATGACAGGATTGTTTCTGGTCAGACCCCCCTTCCCATCCGCACCCCTTCCCACCAACCTAAAAAGGACCGTCACGCGCTCAGAGGGAAATTACCCTCGCACACACAAAATACATGCATTTGTAGTTGCACACACTAGATCTGAGGGTAAAACACAATGTTATGAGAAAGAAGAGATTATGGAATCAGACATCTAGATTCCATCACCCAAAAACTCTTGTGGGGTCGTTTTTTTGTGAAGGAGAAACAGATACTATATTGTATAAGCTAGGACAAGAGAGAGAGGGAGAGAGCAAAGGAAGGAAGGAAGGAATGTGCCTGGGGTCCCTGTGGTTCCTCTGACGTCAGTGCAGAGGGAGGGGGGTATGTGTGATTGCTGGCGAATTATGATTGGCTATTGTTGGCCAAAGTCTGTATGCGTTGACTCACACACACACACACACACACACACACACACACACACACACACACACAGAATGAGCTTCCCAATTGTTACCCCTAGGGGTTAGCTGAAGGGAAACGGAGACACCCCCTTGGCTTTTTGGCAGACTTGTGTATACACCCTTATATACACACACACACACACACACACACACACACACACACACACACACACACACACACACACACACACACACACACACACACACACACACACACCACTAAGGTCAGAGGAACAGATCTAATCACTGAAGTCTGGCCTTTTCACCCCACGCCTTTCTTTCTATGGCTCTGTTTCTTTCTCTTTCTTTCTATGGCTCTGTTTCTTTCTCTTTCTTTCTATGTATCTGTTTCTTTCTCTTTCTTTCTATGGCTCTGTTTCTTTCTCTTTCTTTCTATGGCTCTGTTTCTTTCTCTTTCTTTCTATGGCTCTGTTTCTTTCTCATTCTTTCTATGGCTCTGTTTCTTTCTCTTTCTTTCTATGGCTCTGTTTCTTTCTCTTTCTTTCTATGGCTCTGTTTCTTTCTCTTTCTTTCTATGGCTCTGTTTCTTTCTCTTTCTTTCTATGGCTCTGTTTCTTTCTCTTTCTTTCTATGGCTCTGTTTCTTTCTCATTCTTTCTATGGCTCTGTTTCTTTCTCTTTCTTTCTATGGCTCTGTTTCTTTCTCTTTCTTTCTATGGCTCTGTTTCTTTCTCTTTCTTTCTATGGCTCTGTTTCTTTCTCATTCTTTCTATGGCTCTGTTTCTTTCTCATTCTTTCTATGGCTCTGTTACTCTCTGTTTCTCCCTCCTTCTTTCTATGGCTCTTTTACTCTGTTTCTCCCTCTCCTTCTTTCTATGGCTCTGTTACTCTGTTTCTCCCTCCTTCTTTCTATGGCTCTGTTTATTTCTCTTTCTCTATTTCTTTCTATGGCTCTTTTACTCTGTTTCTCCCTCTCCTTCTTTCTATGGCTCTGTTACTCTGTTTCTCCCTCCTTCTTTCTATGGCTCTGTTTATTTCTCTTTCTCTATTTCTTTCTATGGCTCTGTTTATTTCTCTTTCTCTATTTCTTTCTATGGCTCTGTTTATTTCTCTTTCTCTATTTCTTTCTATGGCTCTGTTTCTTTCTCATTCTTTCTATGGCTCTGTTTCTCCCTTTTTCTTTATATGGCTTTGTTTCTCTCTCTTTCTTTCTATGGCTCTGTTTCTCTCTCTTCTATGGCCCTGTTTCTCTTTCTCTCGTTTTCCATGGCTCTGTTTCTCTCTCTCTGTTTCTCTCTCTCTGTTTCTCTCTCTCTGTTTCTCTCTCTCTGTTTCTCTCTCTCTGTTTCTCTCTCTGTTTCTCTTTCCCTCTTTCTTTGTTTCTCTTTGTTTATCTCTCTCTGTTTCTTTCTCTGGCTCTGTTTCTCTCTCTCTGTTTCCATCTCTCTGTTTCTTTCTCTGGCTCTGTTTCTCTCTCTCTGTTTCCATCTCTCTGTTTCTTTCTCTGGCTCTGTTTCTCTCTCTCTGTTTCCATCTCTCTGTTTCTTTCTCTGGCTCTGTTTCTCTCTCTCTGTTTCCATCTCTCTGTTTCTTTCTCTGGCTCTGTTTCTCTCTCTCTGTTTCCATCTCTCTGTTTCTTTCTCTGGCTCTGTTTCTCTCTCTCTCTGTTTCTTTCTCTCTCTCTGTTTCTTTCTCTGGCTCTGTTTCTCTCTCTCTGTTTCCATCTCTCTGTTTCTTTCTCTGGCTCTGTTTCTCTCTCTCTCTGTTTCTTTCTCTCTCTCTGTTTCTTTCTCTGGCTCTGTTTATCTCTCTCTGTTTACCTCCCTCTGTTTCTCTCCCTCTGTTTCTCTCTCTCTGTTTACCTCCCTCTGTTTCTCTCCCTCTGTTTCTCTCTCTCTGTTTCTCTCTCTCTGGCTCTGTTTATCTCTCTCTGTTTCTCTATCTGTGTTTCTCTCTCTCTGGCTCTGTTTATCTCTCTCTGTTTCTCTCTCTGTTTCTTTCTCTCTCTCTGTTTCTTTCTCTGGCTCTGTTTATCTCTCTCTGTTTCTCTCTCTCTGTTTCTCTCTCTCTGTTTCTCTCTTTCTCTCTCTCTGTTTATTTCTCTGGCTCTGTTTCTCTCTCTCTGTTTCTCTCCCTCTGTTTCTTTCTCTGCTCTGTTTCTCTCTCTCTGTTTCTCTCTCTCTGCTTCTCTCCCTCTGTTTCTCTCCCTCTGTTTCTCTCCCTCTGTTTCTCTCTCTCTGGCTCTGTTTATCTCTCTCTCTGTTTCTCTCTCTGTTTCTTTCTCTCTCTCTGTTTCTTTCTCTGTCTCTGTTTCTCTCTCTCTAATTCTCTCTCTCTGTTTCTCTGGCTCTGTTTCTCTGGCTCTGTTTCTCTCTCTCTGTTTCTCTGGCTCTGTTTCTCTCTCTCTGTTTCTCTGGCTCTGTTTCTCTGGCTCTGTTTCTCTGGCTCTGTTTCTCTCTCTGTTTCTCTCTCTCTGTTTCTCTCTCTCTGTTTCTCTCTCTCTGTTTCTCTCTCTCTGTTTATTTCTCTGGCTCTGTTTATCTCTCTCTGTTTCTCTCTCTCTGTTTCTCTCTCTCTGTTTCTCTCTCTCTGTTTCTCTGGCTCTGTTTCTCTGGCTCTGTTTCTCTGGCTCTGTTTCTCTGGCTCTGTTTCTCTGGCTCTGTTTCTCTGGCTCTGTTTCTCTCTCTCTGTTTCTCTCTCTCTGTTTCTCTCTCTCTGTTTATTTCTCTGGCTCTGTTTATTTCTCTGGCTCTGTTTATTTCTCTGGCTCTGTTTATCTCTCTCTGTTTCTCTCTCTCTGTTTCTCTCTCTCTGTTTCTCTCTCTCTGTTTCTCTCTCTCTGTTTCTCTCTCTCTTTCTCTCTCTCTGTTTATTTCTCTGGCTCTGTTTCTCTGGCTCTGTTTCTCTATCTCTGTTTCTCTCTCTCTGTTTCTCTGGCTCTGTTTATTTCTCTGGCTCTGTTTATCTCTCTCTGTTTCTCTCTCTCTGTTTCTCTCTCTCTGTTTCTCTCTCTCTGTTTCTCTCTCTCTTTCTCTCTCTCTGTTTATTTCTCTGCTCTGTTTCTCTCTCTCTGTTTCTTTCTCTGGATCTGTTTCTCTCTCTCTGTTTCTCTCTCTCTATTTCTTTCTCTGGCTCTGTTTCTCTCCCTCTGTTTCTCTCCCTCTGTTTCTCTCCCTCTGTTTCTCTCTCTCTGTTTCTCTCTTTCTGGCTCTGTTTATCTCTCTCTGGTTCTCTCTCTCTGTTTCTTTCTCTGCTCTGTTTCTTTCTCTCTCTCTGTTTCTTTCTCTCTCTCTGTTTCTTTCTCTGCTCTGTTTCTCTCTCTCTGTTTCCATCTCTCTGTTTCTTTCTCTGGCTCTGTTTCTCTCTCTGTTTATCTCTATCTGTTTCTTTCTCTGGCTCTGTTTCTCTCTCTCTGTTTCTCTCTCTCTGTTTCTCTCTCTCTGTTTCTCTCTCTCTGTTTCTCTCTCTGGCTCTGTTTATCTCTCTGTTTCTCTCTCTCTGTTTCTCTCTCTCTGTTTCTCTCTCTGTTTCTTTCTCTCTCTCTGTTTCTTTCTCTGGCTCTGTTTCTCTCTCTCTGTTTCTTTCTCTGGCTCTGTTTCTCTCTCTCTGTTTCTTTCTCTGGCTCTGTTTCTCTCTCTCTGTTTCTCTCTCTCTCTCTGTTTCCACCTCTCTGTTTCTTTCTCTGGCTCTGTTTCTCTCTCTCTCTGTTTCCATCTCTCTGTTTCTTTCTCTGGCTCTGTTTCTCTCTCTCTGTTTCTCTCTCTCTGTTTCTCTCTCTTTCTGTTTCCATCTCTCTGTTTCTTTCTCTGGCTCTGTTTCTCTCTCTCTGTTTCTCTCTCTCTGTTTCTCTCCCTCTGTTTCTCTCCCTCTGTTTCTCTCACTCTGTTTCTTTCTCTGGCTCTGTTTCTCTCTCTCTGTTTCTTTCTCTTTCTCTCTCTCTGTTTCTTTCTCTTTCTCTCTCTCTGTTTCTCTCTCTCTGTTTCTCTTTCTCTGTTTCTCTCTCTCTGTTTCTCTCTCTCTGTTTCTCTCTCTCTGTTTCTCTCTCTCTGTTTCTCTTTCTCTCTCTGTTTCTCTCTCTCTGTTTCTCTCTCTCTCTGTTTCTCTCTCTCTCTGTTTCTCTCTCTCTCTGTTTCTCTCTCTCTGTTTCTTTCTCTCTCTCTGTTTCTTTCTCTGGCTCTGTTTCTCTCCCTGTTTCTCTCTCTCTGTTTCTCTCTCTCTGTTTCTCTCTCTCTGTTTCTCTCTCTGTTTCTTTCTATGGCTCTGTTTCTCTCTCTCTGTTTCGCTCTCTCTGTGTCTCTCTCTCTGTTTCTCTCTCTGTGTTTCTCTCTCTCTCTGTTTCCATCTCTCTTTCTTTCTCTGGCTCTGTTTATCTCTCTCTGTTTATCTCCCTCTCTGTTTCTCTCTCTCTCTGTTTCTCTCTCTCTGTTTCTCTTTCTCTCTCTGTTTCTCTCTCTCTCTGTTTCTCTCTCTCCCTGTTTCTCTCTCTCTGTTTCTTTCTCTCTCTCTGTTTCTTTCTCTGGCTCTGTTTCTCTCTCTGTTTCTCTCTCTCTGTTTCTCTCTCTCTGTTTCTTTCTATGGCTCTGTTTCTCTCTCTCTGTTTCTCTTTCTCTCTCTGTTTCTCTCTCTCTCTTTTTCTCTCTCTCTGTTTCTTTCTCTCTCTCTGTTTCTTTCTCTGGCTCTGTTTCTCTCCCTGTTTCTCTCTCTCTGTTTCTCTCTCTCTGTTTCTCTCTCTCTGTTTCTCTCTCTCTGTTTCTTTCTATGGCTCTGTTTCTCTCTCTCTGTTTCGCTCTCTCTGTTTCTCTCTCTCTGTTTCTCTCTCTGTGTTTCTCTCTCTCTCTGTTTCCATCTCTCTTTCTTTCTCTGGCTCTGTTTATCTCCCCCTCTGTTTCTCTCTCTCTCTGTTTCCACCTCTCTGTTTCTTTCTCTGGCTCTGTTTCTCTCTCTCTGTTTCTCTCTCTGGCTCTGTTTCTCTCTCTCTGTTTCTCTCTCTCTGTTTCTCTCTCTGGCTCTGTTTCTCTCTCTCTGTTTCTCTCTCTCTGTTTCTCTCTCTCTGGATCTGTTTATCTCTCTCTGTTTATCTCACTCTGTTTCTCTCTCTCTGTTTCTCTCTCTGTTTCTTTCTCTGGCTCTGTTTCTCTCTCTCTTTCTCTCTCTCTGTTTCTCTCTCTCTCTGTTTCCATCTCTCTGTTTCTCTCTCTCTCTTTCTCTCTCTCTGTTTCTCTCTCTCTCTGTTTCCATCTCTCTGTTTCTTTCTCTGGCTCTGTTTCTCTCTCTCTGTTTCTCTCTCTCTCTGTTTCTCTCTCTCTCTCTGTTTCCATCTCTCTGTTTCTTTCTCTGGCTCTGTTTCTCTCTCTCTGTTTCTCTCTCTCTGTTTCTCTCTCTCTGTTTCTCTCCCTCTGTTTCTCTCTCTCTGTTTCTTTCTCTCTCTCTGTTTCTTTCTCTCTCTCTCTCTCTCTCTCTGGCTCTGTTTATCTCTCTCTCTTTCTCTCTCTCTGTTTATTTCTCTGCTCTGTTTCTCTCTCTCTGTTTCTTTCTCTGGATCTGTTTCTCTCTCTCTGTTTCTCTCTCTCTATTTCTTTCTCTGGCTCTGTTTCTCTCCCTCTGTTTCTCTCCCTCTGTTTCTCTCCCTCTGTTTCTCTCCCTCTGTTTCTCTCCCTCTGTGTCTCTCCCTCTGTTTCTCTCTCTCTGTTTCTCTCTTTCTGGCTCTGTTTATCTCTCTCTGGTTCTCTCTCTCTGTTTCTTTCTCTGCTCTGTTTCTTTCTCTCTCTCTGTTTCTTTCTCTCTCTGTGTTTCTTTCTCTGCTCTGTTTCTCTCTCTCTGTTTCCATCTCTCTGTTTCTTTCTCTGGCTCTGTTTCTCTCTCTCTGTTTCTCTCTCTCTGTTTCTCTCTCTCTGTTTCTCTCTCTCTGTTTCTCTCTCTCTGTTTCTCTCTCTGGCTCTGTTTATCTCTCTGTTTCTCTCTCTCTGTTTCTCTCTCTCTGGCTCTGTTTATCTCTCTCTGTTTCTCTCTCTCTGTTTCTCTCTCTGTTTCTTTCTCTCTCTCTGTTTCTTTCTCTGGCTCTGTTTCTCGCTCTCTTTCTTTCTCTGGCTCTCTTTATCTCTCTCTGTTTATCTCTCTCTGTTTCCACCTCTCTGTTTCTTTCTCTTTCTCTGTTTCTCTCTCTCTGTTTCTCTCTCTCTGTTTCCATCTCTCTGTTTCTTTCTCTGGCTCTGTTTCTCTCTCTCTGTTTCTCTCTCTCTGTTTCTCTCCCTCTGTTTCTCTCACTCTGTTTCTTTCTCTGGCTCTGTTTATCTCTTTCTCTGTTTCTCTCTCTGTTTCTTTCTCTCTCTCTCTGTTTCTCTCTCCCTGTTTCTTTCTCTTTCTCTCTCTCTGTTTCTCTCTCTCTGTTTCTCTTTCTCTGTTTCTCTTTCTCTGTTTCTCTCTCTCTGTTTCTCTTTCTCTGTTTCTCTTTCTCTGTTTCTCTCTCTCTGTTTCTCTCTCTCTGTTTCTCTCTCTCTGTTTCTCTCTCTCTGTTTCTCTCTCTCTGTTTCTCTCTCTCTCTGTTTCTCTTTCTCTCTCTGTTTCTCTCTCTCTCTGTTTCTCTCTCTCTCTGTTTCTCTCTCTCTGTTTCTTTCTCTGGCTCTGTTTCTTTCTCTGGCTCTGTTTCTCTCCCTGTTTCTCTCTCTCTGTTTCTCTCTCTCTGTTTCTCTCTCTCTGTTTCTCTCTCTGTTTCTTTCTATGGCTCTGTTTCTCTCTCTCTGTTTCGCTCTCTCTGTGTCTCTCTCTCTGTTTCTCTCTCTCTGTTTCTCTCTCTGTGTTTCTCTCTCTCTCTGTTTCCATCTCTCTTTCTTTCTCTGGCTCTGTTTATCTCTCTCTGTTTATCTCCCTCTCTGTTTCTCTATCTCTCTGTTTCCACCTCTCTGTTTCTTTCTCTGGCTCTGTTTCTCTCTCTCTGTTTCTCTCTCTCTGTTTCTCTCTCTGGCTCTGTTTATCTCTCTCTGTTTATCTCTCTCTGTTTCTCTCTCTCTGTTTCTCTCTCTGTTTCTTTCTCTCTCTCTGTTTCTTTCTCTGGCTCTGTTTCTCTCTCTCTGTTTCTTTCTCTGGCTCTGTTTATCTCTCTCTGTTTCTCTCTCTCTCTGTTTCCATCTCTCTGTTTCTTTCTCTGGCTCTGTTTCTCTCTCTGTTTCTCTCTCTCTTTCTCTCTCTCTCTGTTTCCATCTCTCTGTTTCTTTCTCTGGCTCTGTTTCTCTCTCTCTGTTTCTCTCTCTCTGTTTCTTTCTCTGGCTCTGTTTATCTCTCTCTCTGTTTCTCTCTCTGTTTCTTTCTCTTACTCTCTCTCTGTTTCTCTCTCTCTGTTTCTCTCTCTCTGTTTCTTTCTCTTACTCTCTCTCTGTTTCTCTCTCTCTGTTTCTCTTTCTCTGTTTCTCTCTCTCTGTTTCTCTTTCTCTCTCTGTTTCTCTCTCTCTGTTTCTCTCTCTCTCTGTTTCTCTCTCTCTGTTTCTCTCTCTCTGTTTCTTTCTCTCTGTTTCTCTCTCTCTGTTTCTCTCTCTCTGTTTCTCTCCCTCTGTTTCTCTCACTCTGTTTCTTTCTCTGGCTCTGTTTATCTCTCTCTCTGTTTCTCTCTCTGTTTCTTTCTCTTACTCTCTCTCTGTTTCTCTCTCTCTGTTTCTCTCTCTCTGTTTCTCTCTCTCTGTTTCTCTCTCTCTGTTTCTCTTTCTCTCTCTGTTTTCTCTCTCTCTGTTTCTCTCTCTCTGTTTCTCTCTCTCTCTGTTTCTCTCTCTCTGTTTCTCTCTCTCTGTTTCTCTCTCTGTGTTTCTCTCTCTCTCTGTTTCCATCTCTCTTTCTTTCTCTGGCTCTGTTTATCTCTCTCTGTTTCTTTCTCTTACTCTCTCTCTGTTTCTCTCTCTCTGTTTCTTTCTCTCTGTTTCTCTCCCTGTTTCTCTCTCTGTTTCTCTCTCTCTGTTTCTCTCTCTCTGTTTCTCTCTCTCTGTTTCTCTCTCTCTGTTTCTTTCTATGGCTCTGTTTCTCTCTCTCTGTTTCTCTCTCTCTGTTTCTCTCTCTGTGTTTCTCTCTCTCTCTGTTTCCATCTCTCTTTCTTTCTCTGGCTCTGTTTTCTCTCTCTGTTTATCTCCCTCTCTGTTTCTCTCTCTCTCTGTTTCCACCTCTCTGTTTCTTTCTCTTTCTCTGTTTCTCTTTCTCTGTTTCTCTCTCTCTGTTTCTCTCTCTCTGTTTCTCTCTCTCTGTTTCTCTCTCTCTGTTTCTCTCTCTCTGTTTCTCTCTCTCTGTTTCTCTCTCTCTCTGTTTCTCTCTCTCTGTTTCTTTCTCTCTCTCTGTTTCTTTCTCTGGCTCTGTTTCTCTCCCTGTTTCTCTCTCTCTGTTTCTCTCTCTCTGTTTCTCTCTCTCTGTTTCTCTCTCTCTGTTTCTTTCTATGGCTCTGTTTCGCTCTCTCTGTTTCGCTCTCTCTGTTTCTCTCTCTCTGTTTCTCTCTCTGTGTTTCTCTCTCTCTCTGTTTCCATCTCTCTTTCTTTCTCTGGCTCTGTTTATCTCTCTCTGTTTCTCTCTCTCTGTTTCTCTCTCTGGCTCTGTTTATCTCTCTGTTTCTCTCTCTCTGTTTCTCTCTCTCTGGATCTGTTTATCTCTCTCTGTTTATCTCTCTCTGTTTCTCTCTCTCTGTTTCTCTCTCTGTTTCTTTCTCTGGCTCTGTTTATCTCTCTCTGTTTCTCTCTCTCTCTGTTTCCACCTCTGTTTCTTTCTCTGGCTCTGTTTCTCTCTCTCTCTTTCTCTCTCTCTGTTTCTCTGTCTCTCTGTTTCCATCTCTCTGTTTCTTTCTCTGGCTCTGTTTCTCTCTCTCTGTTTCTCTCTCTCTCTGTTTCTCTCTCTCTCTGTTTCTCTCTCTCTCTGTTTCCATCTCTCTGTTTCTTTCTCTGGCTCTGTTTCTCTCTCTCTGTTTCTCTCTCTCTGTTTCTCTCCCTCTGTTTCTCTCACTCTGTTTCTTTCTCTGGCTCTGTTTATCTCTCTCTCTGTTTCTCTCTCTCTCTCTGTTTCTCTCTCTCTGTTTCTTTCTCTTTCTCTCTCTCTGTTTCTCTCTCTCTGTTTCTCTTTCTCTGTTTCTCTCTCTCTGTTTCTCTCTCTCTGTTTCTCTATGTTTCTCTTTCTCTCTCTGTTTTTCTCTCTCTCTGTTTCTCTTTCTTTCTCTGTTTCTCTCTCTCTCTCTGTTTCTCTCTCTCTCTGTTTCTCTCTCTCTGTTTCTTTCTCTCTCTCTGTTTCTTTCTCTGGCTCTGTTTCTCTCCCTGTTTCTCTCTCTGTTTCTCTCTCTCTGTTTCTCTTTCTCTCTCTGTTTCTCTCTCTCTCTGTTTCTCTCTCTCTGTTTCTTTCTATGGCTCTGTTTCTCTCTCTCTGTTTCGCTCTCTCTGTTTCTCTCTCTCTGTTTCTCTCTCTGTGTTTCTCTCTCTGTGTTTCTCTCTCTCTCTGTTTCCATCTCTCTTTCTTTCTCTCTCTGTTTCCACCTATCTGTTTCTTTATCTGTCTCTGTTCTCTCTCTCTGTTTCTTTCTCTCTCTGTTTCCATCTCTCTGTTTCTTTCTCTGGCTCTGTTTCTCTCTCTCTGTTTCTCTCTCTCTGTTTCTCTCTCTCTGTTTCTCTCTCTCTGTTTCTTTCTCTCTCTCTCTGTTTCTCTCTCTCTGTTTCTCTCTCTCTGTTTCTTTCTCTCTGTTTCTCTCTCTCTCTCTGTTTCTCTCTCTCTCTCTGTTTCTCTCGCTCTCTCTGTTTCTCTCTCTCTGTTTCTCTCTCTCTGTTTCTCTGGCTCTGTTTCTCTGGCTCTGTTTCTCTGGCTCTGTTTCTCTCTCTGTGTTTCTCTCTCTCTGTTTCTCTCGCTCTGTTTCTTTCTATGGCTCTGTTTCTCTCTGTCTGTGTCTCAGAGCAGAATAGATCACTCTAGAGTGTGCCACAGCCCGGGTCAGGAGAGAAACTCTAGGTGTGTGTGTGTGTGTGTGTGTGTGTGTGTGTGTGTGTGTGTGTGTGTGTGTGTGTGTGTGTGTGTGTGTGTGTGTGTGTGTGTGTGTGTGTGTGTGTGTGTGTGTGTGTGTGTGTGTGTGTGTGTGTGTGTGTGTGTGTGTGTGTGTGTTGGAAAGCTGGTGATGCTGGTCTGACACACTGTGACACTCCAGGACCTCATGGAATCCTGCCGTGTTGACTATGTGGTTGCCAGGCAACGCAGGATTACATATGGAGTATAGAGAGTGTCTGTTAATAACAGATTGTAGGTTAAAGATGTGTGTGTGTTTCAGGGCAGGTGGGCTAGTGGAGAGTCTTGCGTAATGGGGATTGAGAGGAGAGAGAATGATCAGGGAGTGAAGGATTGTCACTGATGCCCAGGTCAGCTGACCTACTCACCTCGAGACTATCCCCAGGTCCTAGCAATGCCCAGGTCAGCTGACCTACTCACCTCGAGACTATCCCCCGGTCCTAGCAATGCCCAGGTCAGCTGACCTACTCACCTCGAGACTATCCCCCGGTCCTAGCAATGCCCAGGTCAGCTGACCTACTCACCTCGAGACTATCCCCCGGTCCTAGCAATGCCCAGGTCAGCTGACCTACTCACCCGAGACTATCCCCCGGTCCTAGCAATGCCCAGGTCAGCTGACCTACTCACCTCGAGACTATCCCCCGGTCCTAGCAATGCCCAGGTCAGCTGACCTACTCACCTCGAGACTATCCCCCGGTCCTAGCAATGCCCAGGTCAGCTGACCTACTCACCTCGAGACTATCCCCCGGTCCTAGCAATGCCCAGGTCAGCTGACCTACTCACCTCGAGACTATCCCCCGGTCCTAGCAATGCCCAGGTCAGCTGACCTACTCACCTCGAGACTATCCCCCGGTCCTGGCAATGCCCAGGTCAGCTGACCTACTCACCTCGAGACTTTCCTCCGGTCCTGGCAATGCCCAGGTCAGCTGACCTACTCACCTCGAGACTATCCCCCGGTCCTGGCAATGCCCAGGTCAGCTGACCTACTCAGCTCGAGACTATCCCCCGGTCCTGGCAATGCACAGGTCAGCTGACCTACTCACCTCGAGACTATCCCCCGGTCCTGGCAATGCCCAGGTCAGCTGACTTACTCACCTCGAGACTATCCCCCGGTCCTAGCAATGCCCAGGTCAGCTGACCTACTCACCTCGAGACTATCCCCCGGTCCTAGCAATGCCCAGGTCAGCTGACCTACTCACCTCGAGACTATCCCCCGGTCCTAGCAATGCCCAGGTCAGCTGACCTACTCACCTCGAGACTATCCCTCGGTCCTAGCAATGCCCAGGTCAGCTGACCTACTCACCTCGAGACTATCCCCCGGTCCTAGCAATGCCCAGATCAGCTGACCTACTCACCTTGAGACTATCCCCCGGTCCTAGCAATGCCCAGGTCAGCTGACCTACTCACCTCGAGACTATCCCCCGGTCCTAGCAATGCCCAGATCAGCTGACCTACTCACCTCTAGACTATCCTCCAGCCCTAGCAATGCTGAACCACACTCAATACTCTCACACTCGTGGCTGATATATGATTGATTGATTGGGGCATAAAGATGGCGGTCCCCATGTACTTACTACAAATGCCTTGTTTGTTCAGATCGCCGTGTTGTACATTGCTCTCCGTTACTCTTTTTTTGTATGGGCATTAGCTCAGTTTACATGATCCTGATTCTAGCTCCAAGACGGCGACAATTAGAAAATTGTGCTGATTTACTGGCACATTGAACCATGTTGCACGCAGTAGGTTAGAAACTCTGAATAGTGCTAAAACAATTATTTATGGGTGTTTTACCCAATAAATGACCCCCCCCCCATTTCTACATCTGTATACACCTTTACAACCGTTGGTGCCCAGACGTATGGGCTTAGAAGACATCAAATCAAGAATGTGTGCTGTGCACAAAGCACATGTTTGATTCAGAGGGGTTGGGTTAAATGCGGTAGACACATTTCAGTTGAATGCATTCAGTACCACTGACTAGGGATCTCCCTTTACATTAAACAAATCAATTGCATTTAACAATAAATGCATAATTAGCACTAGTAACAAAGTACAGTTTTCACCTTGTCACACTACACAAACAATACACTTCTCCCTCTCCTATATCTGAGCTACTAAGGGTATAGATAATGACTGATCATTTTCAAGTAAAGGCAGTCCAAACTGTCTAGTTGCATGTTTGCACAACAATGATAGCCACACAATAATGTATATCATTCAAAACATGGTTTAGTCCATACATTGCCCCTGATTATGGAATATTATTTTATGTACCAGTCAGACCTCGGTCAAAATAGTATACTGTTTTCTTTCAAATGCTACAGTTGCTTAGCTTACTTTTCCCAGCATGCCCGTTGGATTTGGTTTGCATTATGCGATACATTGCTAGTGCATGACGTATTTAAAATAAAACTGATAATATTTGGAACCAGGTCTGATATGTACTGTCAGTGTTTAATAATGGGATGTTGTGTTGAACCAGGTCTGATATGTACTGTCAGTGTTTAATAATGGGATGTTGTGTTGAACCAGGTCTGATATGTACTGTCAGTGTTTAATAATGGGATGTTGTGTTGAACCAGGTCTGATATGTACTGTCAGTGTTTAATAATGGGATGTTGTGTTGAACCAGGTCTGATATGTACTGTCAGTGTTTAATAATGGGATGTTGTGTTAAACCAGGTCTGATATGTACTGTCAGTGTTTAATAATGGGATGTTGTGTTGAACCAGGTCTGATATGTACTGTCAGTGTTTAATAATGGGATGTTGTGTTGAACCAGGTCTGATATGTACTGTCAGTGTTTAATAATGTGATGTTGTGTTGAACCAGGTCAGATATGTACTGTCAGTGTTTAATAATGTGATGTTGTGTTGAACCAGGTCTGATATGTACTGTCAGTGTTTAATAATGGGATGTTGTGTTGAACCAGGTCTGATATGTACTGTCAGTGTTTAATAATGGGATGTTGTGTTGAACCAGGTCTGATATGTACTGTCAGTGTTTAATAATGTGATGTTGTGTTGAACCAGGTCTGATATGTACTGTCAGTGTTTAATAATGGGATGTTGTGTTGAACCAGGTCTGATATGTACTGTCAGTGTTTAATAATGGGATGTTGTGTTGAACCAGGTCTGATATGTACTGTCAGTGTTTAATAATGGGATGTTGTGTTGAACCAGGTCAGATATGTACTGTCAGTGTTTAATAATGGGATGTTGTGTTGAACCAGGTCTGATATGTACTGTCAGTGTTTAATAATGGGATGTTGTGTTGAACCAGGTCTGATATGTACTGTCAGTGTTTAATAATGGGATGTTGTGTTGAACCAGGTCTGATATGTACTGTCAGTGTTTAATAATGGGATGTTGTGTTGAACCAGGTCAGATATGTACTGTCAGTGTTTAATAATGGGATGTTGTGTTGAACCAGGTCTGATATGTACTGTCAGTGTTTAATAATGGGATGTTGTGTTGAACCAGGTCTGATATGTACTGTCAGTGTTTAATAATGGGATGTTGTGTTGAACCAGGTCTGATATGTACTGTCAGTGTTTAATAATGGGATGTTGTGTTGAACCAGGTCAGATATGTACTGTCAGTGTTTAATAATGGGATGTTGTGTTGAACCAGGTCTGATATGTACTGTCAGTGTTTAATAATGGGATGTTGTGTTGAACCAGGTCTGATATGTACTGTCAGTGTTTAATAATGGGATGTTGTGTTGAACCAGGTCTGATATGTACTGTCAGTGTTTAATAATGGGATGTTGTGTTAAACCAGGTCTGATATGTACTGTCAGTGTTTAATAATGGGATGTTGTGTTGAACCAGGTCTGATATGTACTGTCAGTGTTTAATAATGGGATGTTGTGTTGAACCAGATCTGATATGTACTGTCAGTGTTTAATAATGGGATGTTGTGTTGAACCAGGCTGTGTACTGTCAGTGTTTAATAATGGGATGTTGTGTTGAACCAGGCTGTGTACTGTCAGTGTTTAATAATGGGATGTTGTGTTGAACCAGGTCTGATATGTACTGTCAGTGTTTAATAATGGGATGTTGTGTTGAACCAGGTCTGATATGTACTGTCAGTGTTTAATAATGGGATGTTGTGTTGAACCAGGTCTGATATGTACTGTCAGTGTTTAATAATGTGATGTTGTGTTGAACCAGGTCTGATATGTACTGTCAGTGTTTAATAATGGGATGTTGTGTTGAACCAGGTCTGATATGTACTGTCAGTGTTTAATAATGGGATGTTGTGTTGAACCAGGTCTGATATGTACTGTCAGTGTTTAATAATGGGATGTTGTGTTGAACCAGATCTGATATGTACTGTCAGTGTTTAATAATGGGATGTTGTGTTGAACCAGGCTGTGTACTGTCAGTGTTTAATAATGGGATGTTGTGTTGAACCAGGCTGTGTACTGTCAGTGTTTAATAATGGGATGTTGTGTTGAACCAGGTCTGATATGTACTGTCAGTGTTTAATAATGGGATGTTGTGTTGAACCAGGTCTGATATGTACTGTCAGTGTTTAATAATGGGATGTTGTGTTAAACCAGGTCTGATATGTACTGTCAGTGTTTAATAATGGGATGTTGTGTTGAACCAGGTCTGATATGTACTGTCAGTGTTTAATAATGGGATGTTGTGTTGAACCAGGTCTGATATGTACTGTCAGTGTTTAATAATGGGATGTTGTGTTGAACCAGGTCTGATATGTACTGTCAGTGTTTAATAATGGGATGTTGTGTTGAACCAGGTCTGATATGTACTGTCAGTGTTTAATAATGGGATGTTGTGTTGAACCAGATCTGATATGTACTGTCAGTGTTTAATAATGGGATGTTGTGTTGAACCAGGTCTGATATGTACTGTCAGTGTTTAATAATGGGATGTTGTGTTGAACCAGGCTGTGTACTGTCAGTGTTTAATAATGGGATGTTGTGTTGAACCAGGTCTGATATGTACTGTCAGTGTTTAATAATGGGATGTTGTGTTGAACCAGGTCAGATATGTACTGTCAGTGTTTAATAATGGGATGTTGTGTTGAACCAGGTCTGATATGTACTGTCAGTGTTTAATAATGGGATGTTGTGTTGAACCAGGTCTGATATGTACTGTCAGTGTTTAATAATGGGATGATCTTGTACTGTCAGTGTTTAATAATGGGATGTTGTGTTGAACCAGGTCTGATATGTACTGTCAGTGTTTAATAATGGGATGTTGTGTTAAACCAGGTCTGATATGTACTGTCAGTGTTTAATAATGGGATGTTGTGTTGAACCAGGTCTGATATGTACTGTCAGTGTTTAATAATGGGATGTTGTGTTGAACCAGATCTGATATGTACTGTCAGTGTTTAATAATGGGATGTTGTGTTGAACCAGGTCTGATATGTACTGTCAGTGTTTAATAATGTGATGTTGTGTTGAACCAGGCTGTGTACTGTCAGTGTTTAATAATGGGATGTTGTGTTAAACCAGGTCTGATATGTACTGTCAGTGTTTAATAATGGGATGTTGTGTTGAACCAGATCTGATATGTACTGTCAGTGTTTAATAATGGAATGTTGTGTTGAACCAGGCTGTGTACTGTCAGTGTTTAATAATGGGATGTTGTGTTGAACCAGGTCTGATATGTACTGTCAGTGTTTAATAATGGGATGTTGTGTTGAACCAGGTCTGATATGTACTGTCAGTGTTTAATAATGGGATGTTGTGTTGAACCAGGTCTGATATGTACTGTCAGTGTTTAATAATGGGATGTTGTGTTGAACCAGATCTGATATGTACTGTCAGTGTTTAATAATGGGATGTTGTGTTGAACCAGATCTGATATGTACTGTCAGTGTTTAATAATGGGATGTTGTGTTGAACCAGGCTGTGTACTGTCAGTGTTTAATAATGGGATGTTGTGTTGAACCAGGTCTGATATGTACTGTCAGTGTTTAATAATGGGATGTTGTGTTGAACCAGGTCTGATATGTACTGTCAGTGTTTAATAATGGGATGTTGTGTTGAACCAGATCTGATATGTACTGTCAGTGTTTAATAATGGGATGTTGTGTTGAACCAGGTCTGATATGTACTGTCAGTGTTTAATAATGGGATGTTGTGTTGAACCAGGTCTGATATGTACTGTCAGTGTTTAATAATGGGATGTTGTGTTGAACCAGGTCTGATATGTACTGTCAGTGTTTAATAATGGGATGTTGTGTTGAACCAGATCTGATATGTACTGTCAGTGTTTAATAATGGGATGTTGTGTTGAACCAGGTCTGATATGTACTGTCAGTGTTTAATAATGGGATGTTGTGTTGAACCAGGTCTGATATGTACTGTCAGTGTTTAATAATGGGATGTTGTGTTGAACCAGGTCTGATATGTACTGTCAGTGTTTAATAATGGGATGTTGTGTTGAACCAGGTCTGATATGTACTGTCAGTGTTTAATAATGGGATGTTGTGTTGAACCAGGTCTGATATGTACTGTCAGTGTTTAATAATGGGATGTTGTGTTGAACCAGGTCTGATATGTACTGTCAGTGTTTAATAATGTGATGTTGTGTTGAACCAGGTCTGATATGTACTGTCAGTGTTTAATAATGGGATGTTGTGTTGAACCAGGTCTGATATGTACTGTCAGTGTTTAATAATGGGATGTTGTGTTGAACCAGGTCTGATATGTACTGTCAGTGTTTAATAATGGGATGTTGTGTTGAACCAGGTCTGATATGTACTGTCAGTGTTTAATAATGGGATGTTGTGTTAAACCAGGTGTGATATGTACTCTCAGTGTTTAATAATGTGATGTTGTGTTGAACCAGGTCTGATATGTACTGTCAGTGTTTAATAATGGGATGTTGTGTTAAACCAGGTCTGATATGTACTGTCAGTGTTTAATAATGGGATGTTGTGTTAAACCAGGTGTGATATGTACTGTCAGTGTTTAATAATGGGATGTTGTGTTGAACCAGGCTGTGTACTGTCAGTGTTTAATAATGTGATGTTGTGTTGAACCAGGTCTGATATGTACTGTCAGTGTTTAATAATGGGATGTTGTGTTGAACCAGGTCTGATATGTACTGTCAGTGTTTAATAATGGGATGTTGTGTTGAACCAGGTCTGATATGTACTGTCAGTGTTTAATAATGTGATGTTGTGTTGAACCAGGTCTGATATGTACTGTCAGTGTTTAATAATGGGATGTTGTGTTGAACCAGGTCTGATATGTACTGTCAGTGTTTAATAATGGGATGTTGTGTTAAACCAGGTCTGATATGTACTGTCAGTGTTTAATAATGGGATGTTGTGTTGAACCAGGTCTGATATGTACTGTCAGTGTTTAATAATGGGATGTTGTGTTGAACCAGGTCTGATATGTACTGTCAGTGTTTAATAATGGGATGTTGTGTTGAACCAGGTCTGATATGTACTGTCAGTGTTTAATAATGGGATGTTGTGTTGAACCAGGTCTGATATGTACTGTCAGTGTTTAATAATGGGATGTTGTGTTGAACCAGGTCTGATATGTACTGTCAGTGTTTAATAATGGGATGTTGTGTTGAACCAGGTCTGATATGTACTGTCAGTGTTTAATAATGGGATGTTGTGTTGAACCAGGTCTGATATGTACTGTCAGTGTTTAATAATGGGATGTTGTGTTGAACCAGGTCTGATATGTACTGTCAGTGTTTAATAATGGGATGTTGTGTTCTTTAGGACGACTATGAGCTGGTGCCTGATGAGAAACGGAAAAGCAGAGGAGATCAGATTATTGGGAAGTTCCTGTCTAAACAGGTTTGTCAGTCTAAAGGAGGATTGGTGAATGTAGATGTACAGCTATTAGAGAAATATAACTTGTTTGTGTGTGTGTGTGTGTGTGCGTGTAGTCATCCGAGTGTGTGGAGGCAGCAGAGAGCCTTGCTGAGCAGTGTAGAGAGAACCTGGAGCTCCACCCCTGCAAGGAGATCTTCAGTGACTGTCGCAAGTAAGGGAATCTTCCTTTGTTCGCATTACATCTGATCAACTATGATCTTATTATTAAACAGCTTGTTCCTACCCCCCCCCCCCCCCACATCTGATCAACTATGATCTTATTATTAAACAGCTTGTTCCTACCCCCCCCCACATCTGATCAACTATGATCTTATTATTAAACAGCTTGTTCCTACCCCCCCCCCCCCCCACATCTGATCAACTATGATCTTATTATTAAACAGCTTGTTCCTACCCCCCCCCCCCCACATCTGATCAACTATGATCTTATTATTAAACAGCTTGTTCCTACCCCCCCCCACATCTGATCAACTATGATCTTATTATTAAACAGCTTGTTCCTACCCCCCCCCCCCCCCCCACATCTGATCAACTATGATCTTATTATTAAACAGCTTGTTCTCCCCCCCCCCCACATCTGATCAACTATGATCTTAATATTAAACAGCTTGTTCCTACCCCCCCCCCCCCCCACATCTGATCAACTATGATCTTATTATTAAACAGCTTGTTCTCCCCCCCCCCCACATCTGATCAACTATGATCTTATTATTAAACAGCTTGTTCCTACCCCCCCCCCCCCCACACATCTGATCAACTATGATCTTAATATTAAACAGCTTGTTCCTACCACCCCCCCCCCCCCCCCCACATCTGATCAACTATGATCTTATTATTAAACAGCTTGTTCCTACCCCCCCCCCCCCCCCCACACATCTGATCAACTATGATCTTATTATTAAACAGCTTGTTCCTACCCCCCCCCCACATCTGATCAACTATGATCTTATTATTAAACAGCTTGTTCCTACCCCCCCCCCCCACATCTGATCAACTATGATCTTATTATTAAACAGCTTGTTCCTACCCCCCCCCCCCCCCCACATCTGATCAACTATGATCTTATTATTAAACAGCTTGTTCCTACCCCCCCCCACATCTGATCAACTATGATCTTATTATTAAACAGCTTGTTCCTACCCCCCCCCCCCCCACATCTGATCAACTATGATCTTATTATTAAACAGCTTGTTCCTACCCCCCCCCCACATCTGATCAACTATGATCTTATTATTAAACAGCTTGTTCCTACCCCCCCCCACATCTGATCAACTATGATCTTATTATTAAACAGCTTGTTCCTACCCCCCCCCCCCCCCCCCCACATCTGATCAACTATGATCTTATTATTAAACAGCTTGTTCTAAACAGCCCCCCCCCCCCCACATCTGATCAACTATGATCTTAATATTAAACAGCTTGTTCCTACCCCCCCCCCCCCCCCCCACATCTGATCAACTATGATCTTATTATTAAACAGCTTGTTCTCCCCCCCCCCCACATCTGATCAACTATGATCTTATTATTAAACAGCTTGTTCCTACCCCCCCCCCCCCCCCCACACATCTGATCAACTATGATCTTAATATTAAACAGCTTGTTCCTACCACCCCCCCCCCCCCACATCTGATCAACTATGATCTTATTATTAAACAGCTTGTTCCTACCCCCCCCCCCCCCCCACACATCTGATCAACTATGATCTTATTATTAAACAGCTTGTTCCTACCCCCCCCCCACATCTGATCAACTATGATCTTATTATTAAACAGCTTGTTCCTACCCCCCCCCCCCCACATCTGATCAACTATGATCTTATTATTAAACAGCTTGTTCCGACCCCCCCCCACATCTGATCAACTATGATCTTATTATTAAACAGCTTGTTCCTACCCCCCCCCCCCCACATCTGATCAACTATGATCTTATTATTAAACAGCTTGTTCCTACCCCCCCCCCCCCACATCTGATCAACTATGATCTTATTATTAAACAGCTTGTTCCTACCCCCCCCCCCCCCCCACATCTGATCAACTGTGATCTTATTATTAAACAGCTTGTTCCTACCCCCCCCCCACATCTGATCAACTGTGATCTTATTATTAAACAGCTTGTTCCTACCCCCCCCCCCCCCCACATCTGATCAACTATGATCTTATTATTAAACAGCTTGTTCCTACCCCCCCCCACATCTGATCAACTATGATCTTATTATTAAACAGCTTGTTCCTACCCCCCCCCCCCCCCACATCTGATCAACTATGATCTTATTATTAAACAGCTTGTTCCTACCCCCCCCCCACATCTGATCAACTATGATCTTATTATTAAACAGCTTGTTCTACCCCCCCCCCCCCCCACATCTGATCAACTGTGATCTTATTATTAAACAGCTTGTTCCTACCCCCCCCCCCCCCCCACACATCTGATCAACTATGATCTTAATATTAAACAGCTTGTTCCTACCCCCCCCCCCACATCTGATCAACTATGATCTTATTATTAAACAGCTTGTTCCTACCCCCCCCCCCCCCACATCTGATCAACTATGATCTTATTATTAAACAGCTTGTTCCTACCCCCCTCCCCCCCACATCTGATCAACTATGATCTTATTATTAAACAGCTTGTTCCTACCCCCCCCCCCCACATCTGATCAACTGTGATCTTATTATTAAACAGCTTGTTCCAACCCCCCCACACATCTGATCAACTATGATCTTAATATTAAACAGCTTGTTCCTACCCCCCCCCCCCACATCTGATCAACTATGATCTTATTATTAAACAGCTTGTTCCTACCCCCCCCCCCCCCCACATCTGATCAACTATGATCTTATTATTAAACAGCTTGTTCCTACCCCCCCCCCCCCACATCTGATCAACTATGATCTTAATATTAAACAGCTTGTTCCTACCCCCCCCCCCCACATCTGATCAACTATGATCTTATTATTAAACAGCTTGTTCCTACCCCCCCCCCCCCCCCACATCTGATCAACTATGATCTTATTATTAAACAGCTTGTTCCTACCCCCCCCCCCCCACATCTGATCAACTATGATCTTATTATTAAACAGCTTGTTCTACCCCCCCCCCCCACATCTGATCAACTGTGATCTTATTATTAAACAGCTTGTTCCTACCCCCCCCCCCCCCCCCACACACATCTGATCAACTATGATCTTAATATTAAACAGCTTGTTCCTACCCCCCCCCCCCCCCACATCTGATCAACTATGATCTTATTATTAAACAGCTTGTTCCTACCCCCCCCCCCCCCCCACATCTGATCAACTATGATCTTATTATTAAACAGCTTGTTCCTACCCCCCTCCCCCCCACATCTGATCAACTATGATCTTATTATTAAACAGCTTGTTCCTACCCCCCCCCCCCACATCTGATCAACTGTGATCTTATTATTAAACAGCTTGTTCCAACCCCCCCACACATCTGATCAACTATGATCTTAATATTAAACAGCTTGTTCCTACCCCCCCCCCCCCCCCCCACATCTGATCAACTATGATCTTATTATTAAACAGCTTGTTCCTACCCCCCCCCCCCCCCCCCACATCTGATCAACTATGATCTTATTATTAAACAGCTTGTTCCTACCCCCCCCCCCCCACATCTGATCAACTATGATCTTAATATTAAACAGCTTGTTCCTACCCCCCCCCCCCACATCTGATCAACTATGATCTTATTATTAAACAGCTTGTTCCTACCCCCCCCCCCCACATCTGATCAACTGTGATCTTATTATTAAACAGCTTGTTCCTACCCCCCCCCCCCCCACACATCTGATCAACTATGATCTTATTATTAAACAGCTTGTTCCTACCCCCCCCCCCCCCCACATCTGATCAACTATGATCTTATTATTAAACAGCTTGTTCCTACCCCCCCCCCCCACATCTGATCAACTATGATCTTATTATTAAACAGCTTGTTCCTACCCCCCCCCCCCCCCCACATCTGATCAACTATGATCTTATTATTAAACAGCTTGTTCCTACCCCCCCACATCTGATCAACTATGATCTTATTATTAAACAGCTTGTTCCTACCCCCCCCCCCCACATCTGATCAACTATGATCTTATTATTAAACAGCTTGTTCCTACCCCCCCCCACATCTGATCAACTATGATCTTATTATTAAACAGCTTGTTCCTACCCCCCCCCCCACATCTGATCAACTATGATCTTATTATTACACAGCTTGTTCCTACCCCCCCCCCCCCCACATCTGATCAACTATGATCTTATTATTAAACAGCTTGTTCCTACCACCCCCCCACATCTGATCAACTATGATCTTATTATTAAACAGCTTGTTCCTACCCCCCCCCCCCACATCTGATCAACTGTGATCTTATTATTAAACAGCTTGTTCCTACCCCCCCCCCCCCCCCCCACATCTGATCAACTATGATCTTATTATTAAACAGCTTGTTCCTACCCCCCCCCCCCCACATCTGATCAACTATGATCTTATTATTAAACAGCTTGTTCCTACCCCCCCCCCCCCCATCTGATCAACTATGATCTTATTATTAAACAGCTTGTTCCTACCCCCCCCCCCACATCTGATCAACTATGATCTTATTATTAAACAGCTTGTTCCTACCACCCCCCCACATCTGATCAACTATGATCTTATTATTAAACAGCTTGTTCCTACCCCCCCCCCCACATCTGATCAACTGTGATCTTATTATTAAACAGCTTGTTCCTACCCCCCCCCCCCACATCTGATCAACTATGATCTTATTATTAAACAGCTTGTTCCTACCCCCCCCCCCCCACATCTGATCAACTATGATCTTATTATTAAACAGCTTGTTCCTACCCCCCCCCCCCCCATCTGATCAACTATGATCTTATTATTAAACAGCTTGTTCCTACCCCCCCCCCCCCCCACATCTGATCAACTATGATCTTATTATTAAACAGCTTGTTCCTACCCCCCCCCACATCTGATCAACTATGATCTTATTATTAAACAGCTTGTTCCTACCCCCCCCCCACATCTGATCAACTATGATCTTATTATTAAACAGCTTGTTCCTACCCCCCCCCACATCTGATCAACTATGATCTTATTATTAAACAGCTTGTTCCCCCCCCCCCCACACATCTGATCAACTATGATCTTATTATTAAACAGCTTGTTCCTACCCCCCCCCCCCCACATCTGATCAACTATGATCTTATTATTAAACAGCTTGTTCCTACAGCCCCCCCCCCCCCACATCTGATCAACTATGATCTTATTATTAAACAGCTTGTTCCTACCCCCCCCCCCCCCCACATCTGATCAACTATGATCTTATTATTAAACAGCTTGTTCCTACCCCCCCCCCCCCCCCACACATCTGATCAACTATGATCTTATTATTAAACAGCTTGTTCCTACCCCCCCCCCCCCCCCACATCTGATCAACTATGATCTTATTATTAAACAGCTTGTTCCTACCCCCCCCCCCCCCCCACATCTGATCAACTATGATCTTATTATTAAACAGCTTGTTCCTACCCCCCCCCCCCACATCTGATCAACTATGATCTTATTATTAAACAGCTTGTTCCTACCCCCCCCCCCCCCCCCACATCTGATCAACTATGATCCTATTATTAAACAGCTTGTTCCTACCCCCCCCCCCCACATCTGATCAACTATGATCTTATTATTAAACAGCTTGTTCCTACCCCCCCCCCACATCTGATCAACTATGATCTTATTATTAAACAGCTTGTTCCTACCCCCCCACATCTGATCAACTGTGATCTTATTATTAAACAGCTTGTTCCTACCCCCCCCCCCCCTCCCCACATCTGATCAACTATGATCTACCCCCCCCCCCTCCCCACATCTGATCAACTATGATCTTATTATTAAACAGCTTGCCTAATAATACTTTTCCTAGGACTGTATATGCACTTGTGGAAGAGCCTGGGGACAAGGTAATGTTTGACAATGAAGAAACACAGAGAGGGGTTGGCTGAAGCACTAACACCCTGGAGGGACCACCAGCTGGCTTAGCCCCTTGTTAACTGCAGCTGCTGTCTGTTGTCTCAGGGCTTTAACCAGTAACCTCTTGTTGTCTGTGCTCTCAGAGCTCTCCATCACTACCTGAGAGGAGCTCCCTTCTTGGACTATCAGAACAGCATGTACTTTGACCGTTTCCTACAGTGGAAGATGCTGGAGAGGTGAGTGCTACCTAAAAACTCCTACAAAATCAAATAAATGTCTGATGTTTTTAGAGATTATTTGAATGGTTTTCACTATTAGCCTGGTACTTTCTCCATGCAACATAACAAGTTGGCTAAAGCAGGATCAGGCTTGCACCCAGGCTAGTATTATTATGCTCCATGATGTACGGTGTGCTATTATTCAGCTGTACATTAATGGCCGATGTGTGTTTTCAGGCAGCCAATAGCCAAGGATACGTTTCGACAGTACAGAGTACTGGGGAAGGGTGGATTCGGAGAGGTGAGGCAAATGTTTCCTCTTAGGAGAATTATTCGAAAATTGTGATTGTGAGATTAACTGGCCCATGGTATAATACTGTGTGCGTTCTATCAGGTGTGTGCGTGCCAGGTGCGAGCCACAGGGAAGATGTATGCCTGTAAGAAGTTAGAGAAGAAGAGGATTAAGAAGAGGAAAGGAGAGTCCATGGCCCTCAATGAGAAACAAATACTAGAGAAGGTCAACAGCAGATTTGTTGTGAGTCCTGTTATTTATTAGGATAAATGACCATACACAATACACTTTCACTTTATTCTCTCGCTCTGTCTCTCTGTGTCTCTGTCTGATCTCTGCCCCTGTGTCTTTCCCCCCTCTCTCTAGGTGAGTTTAGCGTATGCCTATGAGACCAAAGACGCTCTGTGTCTAGTGTTGACCTTAATGAATGGAGGAGATCTGAAGTTCCACATCTATAGCATGGGGACTCCAGGCTTTGAGAAGGACAGGGTCCAGTTCTATGCTGCCCAGATCTGCTGCGGCCTGGACCACCTACACCAGGAATCCATCGTCTACAGGTGACAGCTTTTTATCATAGCACCTACACTCACAGAATAGAAGGTGCCCTTAAACACAGATCTAGCTCCAGATTGCAAGATATTTCAGATCAGTTGGGGGCAACCCATTTCTATCTACTTCCACCTATACCCTAATTAACTGTCTGTTCTTCTGATTGTCATTCGCTATACCAATGTCTCCAGAGATCACGTGATGTCAACACATGATGTATTGGGTTTAGTCCCAATGTCAAATGCACCAAACTAACTGTGGTTTTTGAACTTTTTCTCAGGGATTTAAAACCAGAGAATATTTTATTAGATGATAATGGTGAGTTAACCTTCTTCCTACTGTACAATAGCATACAGTGATTACTGGGATAATGTCTGAACTCAGAGAGGCTCTCTGCTAGATATGACTGATCTTTGACCCCTGACCTCTTCCCCTATGCTGTAGGACATATCCGGATCTCAGATCTGGGCCTGGCCATCAAAGTGGCTGAAGGGGACCCCATTCGAGGCAGAGTGGGAACAGTGGGTTACATGGGTGAGACACCTCCATATGCTATTACAATACATTTATAATACATCTATAAAATCATTGAACAAAAACCTTACATTATAGTAATACATTATCAATTTATACCTTTTACCATACAAAGAAGATATCATCAAACCTGCATGATGAGAACATGGCATTGGGACAATCTGGTGTTGTACTGTGCTGTGTGTGTGTAGCTCCGGAGGTGATCAACAACGAGCGCTATGGGATGAGTCCAGACTGGTGGGGGCTGGGATGTCTCATCTACGAGATGACCGCTGGACGCTCACCCTTCCGCGCACGCAAAGAACGAGTGAAGCGGGAGGAGGTGGAGAAGAGGGTGCAAGAGGAAGAGGAGGAGTACAGCGACAAGTTTACAGAAGACACCAAGGCCATCTGTAGGGTGGTGAGAGCACATTGATTGATTGATAAGACTAAGGCCTAGTTAGTGTGTCGTAAGGAACCTCAGACGGAGGCCTAGTTAGTGTGTCGTCAGGAACCTCAGACGGAGGCCTAGTTAGTGTGTCTTCAGGAACCTCAGACGGAGGCCTAGTTAGTGTGTCGTCAGGAACCTCAGACTATATTGGGTAATCACCCTGAGTAGCTGATCCCATTATATATTAAAATAAGCAACTGTACATTGCATCATTGTTTCTACTTCTCTCTCTCTCTCTCTCCCTCTCCCTCTCCCTCTCCCTCTCCCTCCCTCCCTCCCCCAGCTGTTGACCAAAGATCCTAAGCAGAGACTGGGCTGTACAGCAGAGGGGTCATCAGGGGTGAAGGCTCACTGTTTCTTCAGGAACATCAACTTTAAAAGGCTGGAGGCAGGCATCCAGGAGCCCTCCTTCGTACCGGACGTAAGTAGAAGAGGAGGAGGAGGATTGTATCTCTGGTCTTGCTTCAGCAGTAGAAACACAAGAACAGGAAGTGTTCAATATATAACCAACCAACTGTTTCAATCAGTTACATTCATGACTTGATGAATATGTGAATTGGAACAGGGTTGATTACCTCTACTTCTCCCTCCCTCCCTCCCTCCCTCCCTCCCTCCCTCCCTCCCTCCCTCCCTCCCTCCCTCCCTCCCTCCCTCCCTCCCTCCCCTCCATACATATTCCCTATCTTCTCCTTCCCTCCTTCCCCCCATACATATTCCCTATCTTCTCCTTCCCTCCTTCCCCCCATACATATTCCCTATCTTCTCCTTCCCTCCTTCCCCCCATACATATTCCCTATCTTCTCCTTCCCACCTTCCCTCCATACATATTCCCTCTCTTCTCCTTCTCTCCTTCCCTCCATACATATTCCCTCTCTTCTCCTTCTCTCCTTCCCTCCATACATATTCCCTCTCTTCTCCTTCTCTCCTTCCCTCCATACATATTCCCTCTCTTCTCCTTCTCTCCTTCCCTCCATACATATTCCCTCTCCCTCCCTTCACCCTCCCTCCTTCCCTCCATACATATTCCCTCTCTTCTCCCTCCCTCTCTTCTCCCTCCCTCCTTCCCTCCATGCATATTCCCTCTCTTCTCCCTCCCTCTCTTCTCCCTCCATACATATTCCCTCTCTTCTCCTTCCCTCCTTCCCTCCATACATATTCCCTTTTCTCCCTCCCTCCTTCCCCCCATACATATTCCCTTTTCTCCCTCCCTCCTTCCCCCCATACATATTCCCTCTCTTCTCCTTCCCTCCATACATATTCCCTCTCTTCTCCTTCTCTCCTTCCCTCCATACATATTCCCTCTCTTCTCCTTCTCTCCTTCCCTCCATACATATTCCCTCTCCCTCCCTTCACCCTCCCTCCTTCCCTCCATACATATTCCCTCTCTTCTCCCTCCCTCTCTTCTCCCTCCCTCCTTCCCTCCATGCATATTCCCTCTCTTCTCCCTCCCTCTCTTCTCCCTCCATACATATTCCCTCTCTTCTCCTTCCCTCCTTCCCTCCATACATATTCCCTCTCTTCTCCCTCCCTCCCTTCTCCCTCCCTCCTTCCCTCCATACATATTCCCTCTCTTCCTCCATTCCTCTCTTCTCTCTATCAGCCCCGGGCGGTGTACTGTAAGGATGTGTTGGACATTGAGCAGTTCTCTACAGTCAAGGGAGTAAATCTGGACCAAACCGACAACGACTTCTACTTCAAATTCTCTACAGGCTGCGTGTCCATCCCATGGCAGCACGAGGTGGGTGAACTAACTGAGACGTCTGTCCCTCTCCTCTGGTTTCTTCTCAGAGGTAGTCTGCAACGTAACCTGAAAGACTGAATTATTGGTGGTTTTGATGTACTGTCCTTACACTAACTCTAATATACTGAACCCCTCTCCCCCTCGTTCTCTCTCCCTCTGTATAGATGATAGATACAGAGTGTTTCAGTGATCTGAACGTGTTTGGGCCCCAGGGGACCAGACCCCCAGATCTGGACTGGAACACCCCCCCCGAGCCTCCCCGACGCAGCCTGCTGGACAGGATCTTCAGGAGACATGTGAGGGCACACACACAGGATCGGTACATACTTACACACATATACCAATACTCTGTCTCACACTGTTCTGACTGCACAGTTACATCCACACACACTGTTCCCACTGCACAGTTACATCCACACACACTGTTCCCACTGCACAGTTACATCCACACACACTGTTCCCACTGCACAGTTACTCTCTCTCGCTCCCCCCCTCTCTCTCTCGCTCCCCCCCTCTCTCTCGCTCCCCCCCTCTCTCTCGCTCCCCCCCTCTCTCTCGCCCCCCCCCCCCCCCTCTCTCGCTCCCCCCCTCTCTCTCGCTCCCCCCCTCTCTCTCTCGCTCTCTCTCTCTCGCTCCCCCCTCTCTCTCTCACTCCCCCTCTCTCTCTCGCTCCCCCTCTCTCTCTCGCTCCCCCTCTCTTTCGCTCCCTCCCTCTCTCTCGCTCCCTCCCTCTCTTTCTCGCTCACCCCTCTCGCTCTTGCTCCCCCCCTCTCTCTCACCCCCCCTCTCTCTCGCTCTCTCTCTCTCGCTCCCCCCTCTCTTTATCGCTCACCCATCTCTCTCTCGCTCCCCCTCTCTCTCTCGCCCCCCCCTCTCTCGCTCCTCCCCCCCTCTCTCTCGCCCCCCCCTCTCTCTCGCTCCCCCTCTCTCTCTCTCGCTCTCTCTCTCGCTCCCCCTCTCTCTCTCGCTCCCCCTCTCTCTCACTCCCCCCCTCTCTCTCTCACTCCCCCTCTCTCTCGCCCCCCCTCTCTCTCGCTCTCTCTCTCGCTCCCCCTCTCTCTCACTCCCCCTCTCTCTCTCACTATAAATATGGGTTGTATTTACAATGGTGTTTGTTCTTCACTGGTTGCTCTTTTCATGTGGCAATGGGTCACAAATCTTGCTGCTGTG
The DNA here is from genome assembly GCF_045791955.1 of Oncorhynchus clarkii lewisi. Lineage (NCBI taxonomy): Eukaryota > Metazoa > Chordata > Actinopteri > Salmoniformes > Salmonidae > Oncorhynchus > Oncorhynchus clarkii. The sequence goes on along the minus strand of NC_092176.1, from coordinate 31,067,239 downwards.
ATGGCACACTGTGGTGTTTCACCCAATAGATACTGGAGTTTATCAAAATTGGATTTGTTTTCAAGTTCTTTGTGGGTCTGTGTAATCTGAGGGAAATATGTATGGTCTAGTATGGTCATACATTTGGCAGGAGATTAGGAAGTGCAGCTCAGTTTCCACCTTATTTTGTAGGCAGTGTCTTCTCTTGAGTGCCAGGTCTGCCTACGGAGGCCATTTTCAATAGCAAGGCTATGCTCACAGAGTCTGTACATAGTCAAAGCTTTCCTTAATTTTGTGTCAGTCACAGTGGTCAGGAATTCTGCCACTATGCACTCTCTGTTCAGGGCCAAATAGCATTCTAGTTTGCTCTGTTTTTTTTTGTTAATTCTTTCGAATGTGTCAAGTAATTATATTTTTGTTTTCTCATAATTTGGTTGGATCTAATTGTGTTTCTGTCCTGGGGCTCTGTGGCGTCTGTTTGTGTTTGTGAACAGAGCCACAAGACCAACATAATTAGGGGACTCTTCTCCAGGTTCAACTCTCTGTAGGTGATGGTTTTGTTATGGAAGGTTTGGGAATCGCTTCCTTTTAGGAGGTTGTAGAATTTAACGTCCCTTTTCTGGATTTTGATCATTTGCGGGTATATGCCGAATTCTGTTCTGCATGCATTATTTGGTGTTTTATGTTGTACACAGAGGATATTTTTGCAGATTTCTGCATGCAGTCTCAATTTGGTGTTTGTCCCATTTTGTGAATTCTTGGTTGGTTGTACAACTGATTCAAGTATTTTTAGCCAGATCCTAATTGGTATGTCAAATTTTATGTTCCTTTTGATGGCGTAGAAGGCCCTTCTTGTTTCTCTCTCCCTCCAGCACCCCGAGGTGTCCATTGCCAACAGCCGCTTGTCTTCCTGCAGTGTGAACTCGGTGGACTCCATGTCAAACTCTGCCCCCTAGTGGTCAGGGCCCTGTGTGGCGCCACACAGACAGAGGAGGAGCCTGTAGGATCTCCTCCTTGCTGGTTGGTTTACACCCGGCCTGACCAGCTGTCAGTCATCCGGAGGCACCCCTCCCACGGTCAGCCTAGGGGAAATGCTGACCATGACCCGGGGCCTGAGAGACCGACCCATGGGAAATGATTAGAGGGACGTTCAATGATGCAAAGACGTTTTGAGAACGATGCTCAGACATTTCACTTACCCTCATGATTGCTGGAGTAGAGAAGAGCCACTGAGGTTGTTGATGAATAAGAAAAAAACGATCTAATTCAGGGGATCCACTGTCTAAGAAAGACCACCACAGGGAATACAAGATGGGGTCTTTGTTGAAATGTTGTAGCTTTTTTATTTTTTATTCCTTGCATAAATACTAATTCACACTCAAATGCACTCTGTATTTGTTAATCTATTTTCTCTCTCTCTCTCTCTCTCTCTCTCTCTCCCCCCCCCCACCCCCACTACTCTAATCACTTATATGCATGCAACCAACAACATCACCAACCTCAAGAAACAATGTGCATATTGCCTTGTATACCCTCAGGCCAAAGACATAGTTCAGTTGTGTGCCTGTCATTGTTGCCATATTGATTTTGGAGGATGGCTTGGTCTTTATTCAATCACTAATTGAATCTGCAGCTATGTTACACCTAAGTAACAATCAAACAAGTGTGTTTTCACACCATGGACAAGTGTGTGAGACCAGACAGGTGTAGTATCCTCACACCTGCATAGCCCTCATGCTAATACCCCACCACAGGCATCCTGTTGACCTTTAGCAAAATGAGATGTCTTTTCAAACCAGTAGTGAACCATTTATACACCAATTAAGATGTTTTAACAGTAAATATGTTGTTTTACCTCTGACATTAAATAAATATTACTGTGATATACCCTTTGTCATATACAATGAGCTGGTGCTGTTTTATGTTTGTGTTGCCATCATGACCATGGGTGTATCTCAATCGTTTCAATGGGGGCATTTCTCTCATCTCCTTTCCTTTGTCTGCACTGATCATAAAGGAAAGGTTAGGATTCCTGGCAGAAATATGGCCAATGCCTACAGGGAATAAGCTTTAACCAGTCCAGTTCAGATGAAGGAAAGGAGACAAAGAGAGGACGCCGTGTTAAACTAGTGAGATGCCTTGGCTCTGGTAGTGTCCTTGGTGAAGGGACCACACTAAGGCAACCCTTCCAACACGCCCAAACAAAAGGGAAGAACAGCTTTGGTTTTAGAATTTGATATATGTTAATTTTACTGGACAATAAATAGTTCATTACATTAAACAAGTGTCCTAACACATTATTCCGAAATTATTTCACAAATTAAGAATCGGAAGTGCCTCCTTGTTAGCCTGTTCTCCCAGATGACGTGCACAGAAATGTTTTACAAGTTTTTTAGTCTCGTGATCTGTTCCTTTATGATTCACCCACACACAGGGGGGTGGCAGGTAGCCTAGTGGTTAGAGCGTTGGGCCAGTAACCGAAAGGTCACTAGCCTTTCTGTCCCTGGCCGTGACCCCACAAAATGTCATCAGTGAATACAAAATGTCATCAGTGAATACAACATGTCATCAGAGAATACAAAATGTCATCAGTGAATACAACATGTCATCAGAGAATACAAAATGTCATCAGTGAATACAAAATGTCATCAGTGAATACAACATGTCATCAGAGAATACAAAATGTCATCAGAGAATACAAAATGTCATCAGAGAATACAAAATGTCATCAGTGAATACAAAATGTCATCAGTGAATACAACATGTCATCAGAGAATACAAAATGTCATCAGTGAATACAAAATGTCATCAGTGAATACAACATGTCATCAGTGAATACAACATGTCATCAGTGAATACAAAATGTCATCAGTGAATACAAAATGTCATCAGAGAATACAAAATGTCATCAGTGAATACAACATGTCATCAGAGAATACAAAATGTCATCAGTGAATACAACATGTCATCAGTGAATACAAAATGTCATCAGTGAATACAACATGTCATCAGTGAATACAACATGTCATCAGTGAATACAAAATGTCATCAGTGAATACAAAATGTCATCAGAGAATACAAAATGTCATCAGTGAATACAACATGTCATCAGAGAATACAAAATGTCATCAGTGAATACAACATGTCATCAGAGAATACAAAATGTCATCAGTGAATACAAAATGTCATCAGCGAATACAAAATGTCATCAGCGAATACAAAATGTCATCAGCGAATACAAAATGTCATCAGAGAATACAAAATTCACTTAAGTGTTTTGTTCACAAAATAGTAACATGTTTTCGTCAGAAGAGAAAAGTGTGTAATTGTGTTCACTGTTTCCGTCAATCAGTAAATACTACTGCATGAAATTCTAAATCATCCCATCAGTGTCAGACCATGTACAATGGAAATATATGGAAATATTTAGGCAATAGGACTGTCTAAATGTAATGATATTCTTTTACAATATTGCAGAGAATGTAGTTGGGGCCACTTCTATGTAACTTTGGGTTAAAACTAAGTCATCAACTCCAGCATTGTGACCTTCCGTTATAGAGCTTTGGTGTGGACTAAGGCCTATACTATACATTCATATCAGTTGTGTTCCTCCATTGTATTCACCTTTCCTTATTTCTAGTGTTCTTCTGTGCGCTAATGAGAAAACCAACCTTTGTATTGAATACATGGGATTGGATTGTGATTATGCTGATGAATGAATCCTGCACACAATGTGCTTTCAAAACAAATCTGAAATAATATTTGATTTGATATGTATGACATTGTTTGGTGAAATATGTATACAGGGTGAGTAATTGCCCATAATTCTGCACCTTTGGATAGTTGTACTCATCTTTAAAACAAAAACTATGTAGGTCAAAAGAGTTCATCTTCAAAACTGGATGGCGAAACTAACAGCACAGATACTGTAGATAGCAATAACAACTGTAGAGGCACATAATAACAAAAATACATGGAGGAGCTTATTCAAAGAAGATCAAGTGTTATATATTTTTTTTAATAAAGTGAACTTGGTGGAAAATGTTTCCCTGATCACAACAGACCACAGTTGGGAGAACTGGACAGGTTTCCACTCTACCGAGGCCTCCCGAGTGGCGCAGTGGTCTGAGGCATTTCACAAATGAAGAATCAGAAATGCCTCCTTGTTAGCCTGTTCCTCCAGTTGAAGCACACACAAATGTTTCGCAAGTTTTTTAGTCTCGTGATCTGTTCCTTTATGATTCACCCACACACAGGGGAGCGGCAGGTAGCCTAGAGGTTAGAGCGTTGGGCCAGTAACCAAAAGGTCGCTAGCCTTTTCATCCCTGGCCGTGACCCCACTCTCCTAGTGGAGCAGTGGTCTAAGGCAATGCCTCTATAGATTCTGGGTTCGAGTCCAGGCTCTGTCGCAGCTGGCCACGATCGGGAGACTCATGGAGCGGTGCACAATTTGCCCAGCGTTGTCCGGGTTACGGGAGGGTTTGGCCGGCAGGGATGTTCTTGTCCCATCGCGATCTAGCGACTCCTGTGGTAGTGTTTCCTCCGACACGTTGGTGCGGGTGACTTCCGGGCTAAGAGGGCATTGTGTCAAGAAGCAGTGCGGCTTGGTTGGGTTGTGTTTCGGAGGACGCACGGCTCTCGACCTTCGCCTCTCCCGAGTCCGTACGGGAGTTGCAGCGATGGGACGAGACTGTAACTACCAATTGGGGAGGAAAAAGAGGGCAAACAAATGTAAAAAAGGTTTCCACCCTACCTATTTCTTATTGGGGGATAATAAAAGGAAGAGTCATCCATGATTCACCAAACAATATTTTGAAAGACAATCATTCACCACTAACTGAAGTTAATTGTAAGGATTTGTTTCTATTAATAGTGTAAATAAACAACTATACAGAAAGACTCATGTGAAGGCCTAATTACAGAGGAGGAACTTCTAGATGCAATGAAAGCCTTTAAGGCCGGGAAAACTCCATGGATGGATGGCATACCAGTTGAAGTTTATCAAATCGATATATTCAAAGGTCCTCTATTAACATGTTTTAACCACTTCTATACAAATTTTAGACTTTAAAATGCTCACTAAGGTCTGATTTCATTATTACTGAAACAGGACCCAGATGGTAAAAATAAAGATCCAGTCCACCTAAAAAAAACGTAACACTTCGGTGTTGTGATGCCAAAATCCTAGCGATATGCATAGCACATAGAATTAAAAAGGTAATCAAACAGTTTTTTTTACATGGACTATACATTGGAGATAATGTGACAAGTACTGGAAACTGTGAAAAATCAGGGAAATCAGGCCTGTTTTTCATAGCTGACTTTGAAAAGGCCTTTGATAAAGTATGAATGGAATTTATATAGAAATGTCTGGACTATTTTAATTTAGGAGAATCTCTTATACAATGCGTTAAAGTTATGTATAGTAACGTTAGGTGTAAAATAGTCAATTACGTCTACTTCTCAGAAAGTATTAAACTGTCAAGAGGAGTAAAACAAGGTTGTCCACTATCGGTATATCTATTTATAATGGCCATCGAAATGTTAGCTATTAAAATCAGATCCAACAATAATATCAAGGGGCTTAAAGCCAGGGCTTAAAAAACAAAGCATTAAAGACCAGAATTGGCTAAAGAAAATTGTGATAAATAAAAAAGTATACCAGTTTAATTTAAGGACCAAAACAATTGACATCTGTACCATACAGGTTGCTATCCTGACTTGTCTCCCAGTCCCTGCCGCTGAAAAACATCCCCACAGCATGATGCTGCCACCACCATTCTTCACCATAGGGATGGTGCCAGGTTTTGTCCAGACGTGATGCTTGACATTCAGGCCAAAGAGTTCAATTTTGGTTACATCAGACCAAATAATCTTGTATCTCATGGTCTGAGTCCATTAGGTGCCTTTTGGCAAACTCCAAGCGGGCTGTTATGTGCCTTTTCCTCAGGAGCGGCTTCCGTCTGGCCACTCTACCATAAAGGCCTGATTGACGGAGTGCTGCAGAGATGGTTGTCCTTCTGGAAGAGGAACTCTAGAGCTGTTTCATGTTATTTTGGCATTTATACATGTCATATCAGTTTGCAAACAATGTATTATATGTATATATATATTGAGTTACTAAAGCTGCATACAAACATGGTCTCTTGTTTGCTTTCTTGAGTAAGGCAGCTCCAAAATGCAGGTATTTTTTTTGTTGCTCCGACTGGGAAAATACATTTTGAACAGTCATCCAACTCAGAATTTCAAGTCGGGAACTCAGGCCTCTTTCTAGAGCTCTGACCTGAAGATCACTGACGTCATGATTCAACCTTGTTTTTTCAGAGTTTCCAGTTGCCTTGAAAGCACCATAAATCCAAAGAATATCAGACTTTGATGACAAAGTTTCATGACAAGATTTGCCCACATGAAGGACCGCCACGCCACCTTCCTGTTCAAGTGAGCACAGCACAACGGTGAGTCCAAAAATGTCTTATATGTTGCTGCATAAATTATGTAATATGCCAGGGAGATATGTATACTGTAGCTAAGAAAGTAATACGAAGTGTATGTTGTGTAATGAGCTGTTAATTGCCCATGTGCCTCACCCTAATAATGTGGTCCCTTTTCCCCTCATTATCCAAGATGGAGTAGCAGTCAGACGTCTTTCATCCTCGTCTTGTCGTGTCCCGTGAATATATCTTTTTATATATTTTTTCTTCACATATATTTTTTTTTATCTCAGCTTCAACATACTCTCCTGCAATCCGCCTCACCCAATGTGGTATGGATCTGCTATTTTCTTTACTTTTGAACTGGAACCCCCAACAGAAGCTAGCCAGCTAACTAGCTGCTACCCGAGTGGCCACTCCTGGCTAACGTCTCTGTCCCAAAGCAAGAACCAATTAACCTGGAGCTAGCCTTTGCTAGGCCCATCTCCCGGCTAGCCGAAGTGGTCCATCAGCCACTCCTTGGGCTGCAATACCTACGCATGCCTCTCCCTAATGTCAATATGCCTTGTCCATTGCTGTTTTGGTTAGTAATTATTGTCTTATGTCATTGTAGAGCCTCTAGCCCTGCTCAGTACGCCTTAGTTAACCCTTTAGTTCCACCTCCCACACATGCGGTGACCTCACCTGGTTTAAATGATGTTTCTAGAGACAATATCTCTATCATTGTCACAAACTGCATAGGTTTACCTCCACTGAATTCACATCCTACCATACCTTTCTCTTTACATAATGCCTTGAATCTATTCTACCTTGCCAAGAAACCTGCTCCTTTTACTCTCTGTTCCGAACGTACGAGACGACCAGTTCTTATAGCCTTTAGCCGTACCCTTATCCTACTCCTCCTCTGTTCCTCTGGTGATGTAGAGGTTAATCATTGCCACTTTTAGTGAGTTTGGTACACATCCGGTGGATAGAGAGCAGTTTATTATGTTCAACATAGGAGGGCCAAGCACAGGAAGCAGCTCTTTCAGTAGTTTAGTTGGAATAGGGTCCAGTATGCAGCTTGAAGGTTTAGAGGCCGTGATTATTTTCATCATTGTGTCAAGAGATGTAGTACCTAAACACTTGAGTGTCTCTCTTGATCCTAGCTCCTGGCAGAGTTGTGCAGACTCAGGACAACTGAGCTTTGGAGGAATCCATAATTTGCTTTCTAATGATCGTGATCTTTTCTTCAAAGAAGTTCATGAATTTATTCATGCTGAAGTGAAAGCCATCCTCTCTTTGGGAATGCTGCTTTTTAGTTAGCTTTGTGACAGTATCAAAAATAAATTTCGGATTGTTCTTATTTTTCTCAATTAAGTTGGAAAAATAGGATGATCAAGCAGCAGTGAGGGCTCTTCGATACTGCATGGTACTGTCTTTCCAAGCTAGTCGGAAGACTTCCAGTTTGATGTGGCGCCATTTCTGTTCCAATTTTCTGGAAGCTTGCTTCAGAACTCTGGTATTTTCTGTGTACCAGGGAGCTAGTTTCTTATGACAAATGTTTTTAGTTTTTAGGGGTGCAACTGCATCTAGGGTATTGCGCAAGGTTAAATTTAGTTCCTCAGTTAGGTGGTTAAAACCTCTTTTTGGCTGAGATCCCGCTAACGGGATCGATATGACAACAGCTAGTGAAAGTGCAGGGCGCCAAATTCAAAACAACAGAAATCCCAACATAAAAATTCCTCAAACATACAAGTATTTTACACCATTTTAAAGATACACTTCTTGTTAATCCCACCACGGTGTCCGGTTTCAAAAAGGCTTTACAGCGAAAGCAAACCAAACGATTATGTTAGGTCAGAGCCAAGTCACAGAAAAACACGTTTTTTTTAAGCTAAATATTAGCTATATATTTATATAAAAATATCTCAGTTTACATTGGCGCGTTACGTTCAGTAGTTCCAAAACATCCGGTGATTTTGCAGAGAGCCACATTAATTTACAGAAATACTCATAATAAACATTGATAAAAGATACAACTATTATGCACGGAATTATAGATACACTTCTCCTGAATGCAACCGCTGTCAGATTTCAAAAAAACTTTACGGAAAAATCACACCATGCTATAATCTGAGTACGGCGCTCAGAGACCAAAACATCCCAAACAGATATCCGCCATGTTGTGTAGTAAACAGAAGTCAGAAATAGCATTATAAATAGTCACTTACCTTTGATGATCTTCATCAGAATGCACTCCCAGGAATCCCAGTTCCACAATAAATGTTTGTTTTGTTCGATAATGTCCATCATTTATGTTCAAATATCTCTGGTCTCAGTCTATTTTATAAGAATTTGTAAGATTCCTATTTGCATAAAATAGACGGAGACCAGTCTTATCAAAATTAGATAATAGTATTTATTCTCGGAGCTCGCTGCCATGGAACCACGAACAACAGTTTATATACAAAATATGACATCATAGGTTATAAAATGTCCTTTCTCCTATCGACCAGGACAAAGCAGGTTCAAAAGTTTATTCCAACCCCATAGCTCGCTCACTCCAGACACACACTTATATCAAGATTACCTTCTGAAGTCTTCATCTATCACTATTCAGCAGACAGTTCCTGATAATGGAAAACCTAGGGAGACACTCGCTGCCTTATCTAAACATCCCAGAGCTAAGATGAGTCGGTTCAACCATAGGTTAACGACCCTCTTTGCTTACTTAAAATCCACAATCCATTCCTACCCAAGCCAGCTGGAATGGTGTTTATTATGTTTAATTACCCCCTGTTTCATGCCACACAATCCCTTCCTTATGAATTAACATTATTAATCAGATATTGTAAAACAGGGTAGAGTTCAATTCATTATAGTTCTATTTAAATGTAGATATTGTTCAGTCATTATACATAAAATTCCTAACAGAGACAATCAACACTTGTCAACCATTTTTATTAACAAGGCACGCACTACACTGTAAATCGCTTTGGATTAAAAGTGTCTGCTTAATGGATACAACAATACACAATACAAAAAGAGAAATTGATTGCATTTGACTAGAAGTCGTCTCATCATAGAAATGCAATGAGTTACAGTATAAGGAATTCAGTCAATTGAAATAAATTCATTATGTCCCAATCGATGGATTTCACTTGACTGGGAATACAGATACTTTTTTAAAAAGCAGGTCGTGGATTTTAAAAAACAGTCATTATCTGGTGTGACCACCATTTTCCTCATTCAGCGCGACGCATAGAATTGATCAGGCTGTTGATTGTGGCCTGTGGAATGTTATCTCACTCTTCTTCAATGGCTGTGCAAAGTTAATAATATTGTCAGGAACTGGAACATGCTGTCTTACATGTCGATCCAGAGCATCCCAAACATGCTCAATGGGTGACAAGTCTGTGGGACATTTTCAGCTTCCAGGAAGGAATTGCGACATGGGGCTGTGCATTATCATGCTGAAACATGAGGTGATGGCGGCGGATGAATGGCACGACAATGGGCCTCAAGATCTCATGGTATCTCTGTGCATTCAAATTGCCATCAATAAAATACAATTGTGTTCATTGTCCGTAGCTTATGCCTGCCCACACCATAATCCCACCGCCACCATGGGACACTCTGTTCACAACGTTGACATCAGCACACCGCTCGCCCACACAACGCCATACACGTGGTCTACGGTTGTGAGGCCGGTTGGACGCACTGCCAAATTCTCCAAAACAATGTTGGAGGCGGCTTATGGTAGCAAAAATTTACATTAAATGATCTGGCAATAGCTCTGGTGGACATTCCTGCAGTCAGCATGCCAATTGCACGCTTCCTCAAAACTTGAGACATCTGTGAGACAAACTGCACATTTTAGAGTGGCCTTTTATTGTCCCCAGAACAAGGTGCACCTGTATAATGATCATGCTGTTTAATCAGTTTGTTTATGCCACACCTTTCAGGTGGATGGATTATCTTGGCAAAGGTGAAATGCTCACTTTAATATATATATATATATATATATATATATATATATATATATATATATATATATATATATTAACCTTTATTTAACTTGGCAAGTCAGTTAAGAACAAATTCTTATTTACAATGACGGCCTAACAAAAGGCAAAAGACCTCCTCCGGGGACGGGCTGGGATTAAAAATAAAAATATATAAATACAGGACTAAACACACATCACAACAAGAGAGACCGAAGACAACAACATAGCAAGGAAGCAACACATGGCAACACAGCAATGTAGCAACACAACATGGTAGCAGCACAAAACATGGTACAAACATTATTGGGCACAGACAACAGCACAAAGGGCAAGAAGGTAGAGACAACAATATATCACGCAAAGCAGCCACAACGGTCAGTAAGAGTGTCCATGATTGAGTCTTTGAATGAAGAGATTGAGATAAAACTGTCCAGTTTGAGTGTTTGTTGCAGCCCGTACCAGTCGTTAGCTGCAGCGAACTGAAAAGATGAGCGCCCCAGGGATGTGTGTGCTTTGGGGACCTTTAACACAAAGTGACTGGCAGAACAGGTGTTGTATGTGAAGGACGAGGGCTGCAGTAGATATCTCAGATAGAAGGGAGTGAGGCCTAAGAGGGTTTTATAAATAAGCATCAACCAGTGGGTCTTGCGACGGGTACACAGCGATGACCAGTTTACAGAGGAATATAGAGTGCAGTGATGTGTCCTATAAGGAGGATTGGTGGCAAATCTGATGGCCGAATGGTAAAGAACATCTAGCCGTTCAAGAGCACCCTTACCTGCCGATCTATAAATTATGTCTCTGAAATCTAGCATGGGTAGGATGGTCATCTGAATCAGGATTAGTTTGGCAGTTGGGGTGAAAGAGGAGTGATTACGATAGAGGAAACCAAGTCTAGATTTAACTTTAGCTTGCTGCTTTGATATGTGCTGAGAGAAGGACAGTGTACTGTCTAGCCATACTCCCAAGTACTTGTATGAGGTGACTTCCTCAAGCTCTAAACCCTCAGAGGTAGTAATCACACATGTGGGGAGAGATTGTTGTTGGATTAAGAAGGCTTTGTTGTAGAGCATTTAACACAAAAACCGGGGAGGGGCCAGCTGAGTGTAAGACTGTACCATCTGCATATAAATGGATGAGAGAGCTTCCTACTGCCTGAGCTATGTTGTTGATGTAAATTAATAAGAGCGTGGGGCCTACGATTGAGCCTTGGGGTACTCCCTTGGTGACAGGCAGTGGCTGAGACAGTAGGTTTTCTGACTTTATACACTGCACTCTTTGAAAGAGGTAATTAGCAAACCAGGCCAAAGTCCCCTCAGAGAGACAACAATATTCCTTAGCCGGCCCACAAGAATGGAATGGTCTACCGTATCAAAAGCTTTGTCCAAGTAAATAAACATAGCAGCACAACATTGCTTATAATCAAGGGCAATGGTGACATCATTGAGGACCTTTAAGGTTGCAGTGACACATCCATAACCTGAGCGGAAACCAGAGAGAATACTATAGACATCAAGAAAGCCAGTCAGTTGATTATTGACACATTTTTCCAACAGTTATGATAAACAGGGCAAAATAGAAATAGGCCTATAACAGTTATGATCAACTTGATCTCCCCATTTAAATAAAGGACAAACCGTGGCTGCCTTCCAAGCAATGGGAAGCTCCCCAGAGAGGAGAGACAGGTTAAAATGATAGAGATAAGAGATAGGCTTGGCGTTGATAGGGGCAGCAACCTTAAAGAAGAAAGGGTCTAAACAACGTGACCCAGATGTTTTTGGGGGGGTCAAGTTTCAGGAGCTCCTTTAGCACCTCAGACTTAGTGACTGCCTGCAGGGAGAAACTTTGTAGCAGGGCAGGGGAAAAAGAGGGAGAAGCATCGGGGATAGTCGCATTAGAAGGGGTGGGAGATGAGGAAATGTTGGAATGGCAAGAAGGTATGTCTCAGTCAAATAGGAATCCTGACTTAATGAAGTGGTGATTAAAGAGCTCAGCCATTTGCTTCTTGTCAGTAACAACCACATCATCAATTTTAAGGGACATGGGCAGCTGTGAGGAGGAGGGTTTATTCTCCAGGTCTTTAACCATCTTCCAGAATTTCTTGGGGTTACAGCCACAGAGAAACAACTGCTCCTTAAAGTAACTAACATTGGCCTACCAGACAACCGAGTGCAATTATTTCTCATTTGCCTGAACGATAGCCAGTCAGTCTGAGTATGCGTGTGACGAGCCTTTCGCCAAATGCAATTCTTGAGGTGGAGTAACTCTGCCAGATCACGGTCAAACCAGGGGCTGAACCTGTTTTTAATCCTAATTTTCTTTATGGGGGCGTGTTTGTTAAGCATCTTGGACAGAGGAGATAAAGCTGATTCTAGACCTCTTTACAGAGGACAGCTCATGAAGGAAGGCTTGCACATTAAAGTTTTTTGCAAGCGTCTATGACAAATCAGGACAGGTCGTTTCACCGAGCAGCCATTACGAGCACAGGCTGTAAAACAGTGATCACTAAGGTCATTACAGAAAACACCAGACTGCTACCTATCAGGATTATTTGTGAATATAATATCAATAAGAGTAGCCTTTTCTGGGTGTTTGGAGTCAAACCTTGTGGGCTTGGTAATAATCTGAGAAAGATTTAGGGAGTTCCATTGCTTTAGGACTTGGTCAGGTGGTTTATGCATGTCCCAGTTTAGATCACCTAGCAGGACAAATTCAGACTTAATGTAAGGGGCCAGGAGAGAGCTTAGGGCATGTAGGGTACAGGCCGATGCAGATGGAGGACGATGGCACCCAGCAACAGTCAACAAAGAGCTATTTGAAAGTGTAATACTTAAAACGAGCAAATCAAATTGTTTGTGGACAGACTTGGTGGAGACAACCGAGCACTGAACGTGGTCCTTGGTAAAGATGCCACTCCCCCACTTTTGGAAGATCTCTCTTGCCGAAAAAGGTTATAACCAGAAAGGTTAACATCAGTATTCAAAACACTCTTCCTTAACCACGACTCAGTAATGACCTGCACATCCGGATAGGAGCTGTGAACCCACACTTTCAATTTATCAATTTTATGTAATAAGCTTCTGGTGTTAACGTGCAGAAAACCCAGGCTTTTGCGAGAGCAGAAATCAGTGAAGCAGATATCAGAGCACAAGTCAGAATTGGGGCTAGCAACAGTAAATGGGCCAGGGTGTACATGCACATTTCCAGATATCAGCAGTAATACAATCAGGGCACGGCAGAGGACAGTGCTGCAGTGCTGATTTATGACATCTGAATGTGCATCAGTTGGCAACAAGATCAGAACAGGGATGTCACTAACAGGGATGTTTACTTTTTATTTATTTAACCTTTATTTAAGTAGGCAAGTACACACATTTTTGCACAACATTTGAGAGAACTAAGCTTTTTGTTCATATGGAACATTTCTGGGTCTTTTATTTCAGCTCATGAAACATGGGACCAACACTTTACATGTTGTGTTTCTATATTTTTGTACAGTGCGGGTTTTTGACTCCCTTCCTCCTTCACTAGATTCTCCAGAAGATAGGTCAGGAGACCATGGTGACCCACGAGGTGTCTGGACCCACACCTGGTAACATGGTGGGGCCGCGGGACTTCGTTGGTGTTCGCTGTGCCAAGCGCCGGGGGTCCACGTGCTTCCTGGCAGGCATGTCTACTCAGCACCCTACCATGCCCGAACAGAGGGGCGTTGTCAGGTAGGCTTGTTCATACACTCAAGGGACGGACAAAAAGATGGATGGATGGCTATAAATCACTAACAATACATCATAGAAAAATAATATTTGTAATATTGTGTTGGACTTCAACATACACTAGCACTGATATTCTACATCGTATTGTTGACTTTGTCAGGGCGGAGAACGGACCAACATGTATAGTGATGCGGCCCAGTGCTGATGATCCAAACAAGACCAAGTTCACCTGGTTATTAAGCATAGATTTAACGGTAAAAGGCCATTACCCTGCATCTCATCACTAGGGCTAGACAAATACAACTGTAACTATATTGTTTGACTTTCACCCTCTGCTAGAAGCATTTTCATCAAATCCTTTCTGGAACTTATTGCCTCATAGATACTGTTTGTCCTTTTATCACGGTCACTGACTAACTTTGATGGTTGAAGGTTATGGTTGATGATGGTTGTATTGACAATCCTGAGCCCTAGATTCAGTCAGTTCAGCGATAGCCCGCGATAACCTGTACCTGCATAGCAGATCATTGTTTTTATTTAGGTGATATGTCGGAGGTGTAACTGCGTTGGAGTTGTCAAATCGGTGAGCGGATGCTCCTGTGGTCATTGGCCCGAAGACACACCCGTTCCACTTGTGCTAGAAGTTGAAAATGAATGTGTAGGCTATATAGAAATAATGAAACTCAAATGACATGTAATCAGTTACTCCTCAACCCTGCCTATGGCAATGTCCGCGATAGGTATAACGCTGGAAGCCGCTTGTGAATTCCACTTCTGACACCGTCATAACAACAGCTATGTGGGAGTCTGGTAGCGTGACTCTGATTTGGATCTAGCCCTTAGATTCTGTTTTTCATTGTGTCTTTCTCCCTGTTTCACCCTGTCTCTCTCCCTGTTTCACCCTGTCTCTCTCCCGGTTTCACCCTGTCTCTCTCCCTGTTTCACCCTGTCTCTCTCCCTCACAGGGTTGGATCCTAAAGACCATCATAAACAAAGTGCTCTCTCAGACACAAGTAGATTTTGCCAAACACCTGAAGCAGAGGATGGCCAGCAACATTGATTCTATGGAGATTGTGCCAGCCTGTTGACACACCATCTGTCGTGCCCTCTGACCTTTCGATTGGCGTGCACACCAATGGCAGGCCACCAAATGGACAGCTCTGCCCAGTCCTTAGGACAGAATTGGAGTACAATTGAGTGAAGCCTTGTTCTTCTGAACCCTGGCTCCATTAACTGTCTAAAGTGGCTCTCTCCCTATGTCCTTCTCTTCATACCAATCTCAAAGAACTGGTCTATATCCTCACCTAACCTGTTCACACACAAATTCAGATGAAGAGGAGAGACTAGGGAAGGACACTTAAGAGTAGATGTGCCTATTTTACACAGCACACACCCTCTTCTCAAAACATGCACACATTCCCCTTTACCACGGAGTCTGTGATCCAAATAACTTTTTTATCCAGCCATAGCACACATTGTTATTGTACCTTCAATGTGAAATGTTATTTAAACATTTTATTTATTGTAAAACAATGTCATTGCATTACACTGGGTTAGGATGAGTGCCAAGTGAATAAATTATTCCAACATCATTAAAATGTACAAGGATTTTTCTTGTACTATTATTTAAAGACATCTTGACGGTTGTAACATGTCTCACTTGACAAAATGTGGGAAAGCACTTACCAATCAAAACACTGCAGTACTGTGGGCCTGGGCCTTCAGTACATTCCCTGGGATCAAGTCAACAGCACAACTAACGCCAAAGAGGAAGTCTGCCCTCTGTTAATGTCAACCTTGTAAAAATCTTCCCATGATGTACAGAAGTGGTTCTCCATCCTGGTCCTCTTCCTTAGCTCTCCACACCTGATTCAAATCCTCAAAGCGTAAAGCAGGTACAGTGGGGCAAAAAAGTATTTAGTCAGCCACCAATTGTGCAAGTTCTCCCACTTAAAAAGATGAGAGAGGCCTGTAATTTTCATCATAGGTATACTTCAACTATGACAGACAAAATGAGAAAATAAATCCAGAAAATCACATTGTAGGATTTTTAATGAATTTATTTGCAAATTATGGTGGAAAATAAGTATGTGGTCAATAACAAAAGTTTATCTCAATACTTTGTTATATACCCTTTGTTGGCAATGACAGAGGTCAAACGTTTTCTGTAAGTCTTCACAAGGTTTTCACACACTGTTGCTGGTATTTTGGCCCATTCCTCCATGCAGATCTCCTCTAGAGCAGTGATGTTTTGGGGCTTGTGCTGGGCAACGCGGACGTTCAACTCCCTCCAAAGATTTTCTATGGGGTTGAGATCTGGAGACTGGCTAGGCCACTCCAGGACCTTGAAATGCTTCTTACGAAGCCACTCCTTCATTGCCCGGGTTGTGTGTTTGGGATCATTGTCATGCGGAAAGACCCAGCCATGTTTCATCTTCAATGCCCTTGCTGATGGAAGGAGGTTTTCACTCAAAATCTCACGATACATGGCCCCATTCATTCTTTCCTTTACACGGATCAGTCATTCTGGTCCCTTTGCAGAAAAACAGCCCCAAAGCATGATGTTTCCACCCCCATGCTTCACAGTAGGTATGGTGTTCTTTGGATGCAACTCAGCATTCTTTGTCCTCCAAACACGACGAGTTGAGTTTTTACCAAAAAGTTATATTTTGGTTTCATCTAACCATATGACATTCTCCCGATCTTCTTCTGGATCATCCAAATGCTCTCTAGCAAACTTCAGACGTGCCTGGACATGTACTGGCTTAAGCAGGGGGACACGTCTGGCACTGCAGGATTTGAGTCCCTGGCGGTGTAGTGTGTTACTGATGGTAGGCTTTGTTACTTTGGTCCCAGCTCTCTGCAGGTCATTCACTAGGTCCCCCCGTGTGGTTCTGGGATTTTTGCTCACCGTTCTTGTGATCATTTTGACGCCATGGGGTGAGATCTTGTATGTCTTCCATTTCCTAATAATTGCTCCCACAGTTGATTTATTCAAACCAAGCTGCTTAACTATTGCAGATTCAGTCTTCCCAGCCTGGTGCAGGTCTACAATTTTGTTTCTGATGTCCTTTGACAGCTCTTTGGTCTTGACCATAGTGGAGTTTGGAGTGTGACTTTTTGAGGTTGTGGACAGGTGTCTTTTATACTGATACAAGTTCAAACAGGTGCCATTAATACAGGTAACGAGTGGAGGACAGAGGAGCCTCTTAAAGAAGAAGTTACAGGTCTGTGAGAGCCAGAAATCTTGCTTGTTTGTAGGTGACCAAATACCAAAAATCCAACAATGTGATTTTCTGGATATTTTTTTCTCATTTTGTCTGTCATAGTTGAAGTGTACCTATGATGAAAATTAAAGGCCTCATCTTTTGAAGTGGGAGAACTTGCACAATTGGTGGCTGACTAAATACTTTTTTGCCCCACTGTATGTAGTGCTAGGGCAAAAACTAAAATGTGCACCCCTTTGGGTCCCCAGCACCAGGATTGAGAACCACTGATGTATAGTTTTAATTGTTCCACAAAGTTCTGTAACTTTCTAGGATATGGTGACTGCACTCTAAGGGAAAAGGGCTTTTGGGGGAGAAAAAGGGGCAATGGGTTCGTCAGAGAGACAGGTTTTCCTTAAATACAAGTTAGTGGCCGTGTTCGAGAGGATCAAACTTGAAATGTATCATGGGAAATTGTGAGTGACCGACTGATCTGCAAATAATAATGAGTAGTTATTATTGTTGCAAGGTTCTTTGTAGATCAGCCAGTCGGCAGTCGCCTACAGATTAGCCTACAGATGCAGTCTTTTTAATTGCACTCTTCAAAGCATAGCACAGCATGCTGCACAGCACAGCATGCCTCACTCGCAAATCTATGAAAGGCAGACACAAAATAATTTCATTTGGATGGAGAAATCTGTTTTTTATAGGTAAAGGATGTTTTCTGAACTAGAGTAACAGCTAACATCGAAGTAATGAGCCAAATCTAACATGAAAATTACAGTGCAGTGCATGATTGTCACAGCTAACATTGGGATATTCTTAGCAGCTGTTTAAACTGTAAACACTTCTCGGGTAATTAAGCTCATAGCAGAAATGTTGGCTGTTGCATACACAGATTATTAGATGATTGTGAATAGTTAAGAGGTCTGGTTTCTGTTTTGTAAAATTAATGTATTGGAACCATGTTTAGAGGCATAATAATTTGCGTTTGCATGAAATCCTTCACAGATGAGTACAAGCAGATGTGAACAATAGTCTTCAAGGCACTCCAAGGCCTTGGTCTATACCAGAGCTCTCCAACCCTGTTCCTGTGGAGCTACTTCCTAGGTTTTCAGTCCAACCCTAATCTAGTGCACCTGATTCTAATAAATAGCTAGTTGATAAGATGAATCAGTTTAAGTCAAATCACATTTTATTAGTTGCGAACACATATTTTGCAGATGTTATCGCAGGTGCAGCGAAATGCTTATGTTTCTAGCTCCAACATTGCAGTAATACCTAACAACACACACAAATATAAAAATGTTTTAAAAATGAAGACATTTCATAACAAGTCATGTCAGATTCCAGAATATATATAGTGCCTTCGGAAAGTATTCAGACCCCTTCCCATTTTCCACATTTTGTTACGTTACAGCCTTATTATAAAATTAAACATTTCCCTCAGGCAATAACCCATAATGACCAAGCAAAAACAGGTTACATTTTTTAATAACAAATGTATTAAACATAAAAAAAATGAAATCCCTTATTTACATACATATTCAGACCCTTTGCTATGAGACTCAGAATTGAGCTCAGGTGCATCCTGTTTCTACAACTTGATTGTCCACCTGTGGTAAATTAAATTGATTGGACATGATTTGTAAAGGCACACACCTGTTTATATGAGGTCCCACAGTTGACAGTGCATATCAGACCAAAAACCAAGCCATGAGGTCGAAGGAATTGTCCGTAGAGCTCTTAGACAGGATTGTGTTGAGGCACAGATCTGGTGAAGGGTACCAAAAGATTTATGCAGCATTGAAGGTCCCCAAGAACACAGTGGCCTCCATCATTCTTAAATGGAATATGTTTGGAACCACCAAGACTCTTCCAAGAGCTGGCCACCTGACCAAACTGAGAAATTAGGTGAGAAGGGCCTTGGTCAGGAAGGTGACCAAGTACCCACTGGAGCTCCAGAGTTCCTCCGTGGAGGTGGGAGAACCTTCCAGAAGGACAACCATCTCTGCAGCACTCCACCAATCAGGCCTTTATGGTAGAGTTGCTAGATGGAAGCCACTCCTCAGTAAAAGGCACAATACATTCGCTTGGAGTTTGCCAAAAGGCACGTAAAGGACTCTCAGACCATGAGAAACAAGATTCTCTGGTCTGATGAAACCTGGAGCTGGAGGTGGAGAGAGACATATCTGCGCTCTGGACTGTGGTGAGACAACTTCAACAATATAAAAAGCAAGAGCAGGAGAAGAACAGAGCACTAGAGGAGAGGATCAGACTGCTGGAGGAGAGGTTGAGGGGGATGGTGTGTGACAGAGAACAACCCACTAGAGAGGTGGCCACCCCCACAGAGAAGCCAGCAGCACAGCCCACCTCAGCTCCCAACAAAAGTCGTGACACCACAGCAGAACAGCCCACACCAGACCCTGACCATGGCCTCGACATTACAGCAGAACAGACAAATAAAGAACCCAAGCCCAGGGGGATCTCATCTCCTCTGAGTACCCCCCCGCGTCAGCCACCCTGATAGCCCTCCTGACAACCCCCCCAACCCCCCCTCCCCCCCCCCACACCCACTGAGGACATACAAAAGACACAGATTGTACTCCTTATGGACTCAAATGGGAAATATATACAATTTAAAAAAATCCCCCAAACACAGTGTCTAAACTCTGGTGTCCAAGCACCTAGCGCGCCCTAGACCTTCTGTCTGAGGACCAACTAGGTTCACCTAGCCACACAATAATACACACAGGCACAAACAACCTGAGAACACAGCAGGAAAGGGTGGCCACAGCACTGAAGGGAGTGATTGAAAAAGCTTCTTCTACTTTTCCCAATGCACAAGTGGTTATCTCCACCCTGCTACCACGAAAAGACTTCCACCCTGCTACCATACAGCAGGTAAACACAAGTATTTCCCGTGACTGTGCTTCAAAACCAAATGTTTTCCTGGCCCACCACTCCACACTGGACTTGAACAGCCTCTATGACCAGGTCCACCTATACAAGGCAGCAGTGCCCACCTTCGCCCGGACTCTAAAGGACATCGCTCTCAAACGCAGCCCCAAAACTTCAGAACGGAAGAAACAGATCAATAGATACCCCACCCAGACCAGCGAGACACTCTTCCAGACCTGCTGGACCCCCCCTGGACCTACACATAGAGGTCCCACACCGAGAGGACCTACATCCAGACCACAACACCACCAGCCATATACACTCCCCCACCCCAACCAATCAACACCCACACCCAAATTAGGACCTCTCAGATCAGACGTATGCCCCTCCTGCCCACCCCATGCACCCCACCCCCACAAAGAGGGCCTCAACATGGAAGTCACACATACGCCCAGACTGTGAGCGGGCAAACAGGCCCAACCCACACTCTTACACTAACCCAAGTCAATGGCATGTACCAGAAGCTCAGCAGGCTCTGCTCACACTTACTGGCCTGAGGCCAAACCACACGAGCAACAACATTGGACACTTTATGGAACACAAAGCCTTCACTTACTCATCCTGGAATATCCAAGGCCTGAGATCATCTGCCTTTATCCTAAAGAGCAGAAACCTGGACTTCACCAAAGAAATGGGAAATACAGACATTGTCATCCTACAAGATACCTGGTATATAGGAGATGTACCCACTGGTTGCCCTCTAGGTTACAGAGAGCTGGTAGTCCCATCCACCAAACTATCAGGTGTGAAACAGGGAAGGGACTCAGGGGGTATGCTAATTTGGTATAGAGCAGACCTAACTAACTCCATGAAATTAATCAAAACAGGAACATTTTACATTTGGCTAGAAATTCAAAAGGAAATGATCTTAACAGAGAAAAATGTCCTCCTGTGTGCCACCTATATCCCCCACTAGAATCCCCACACTTTAATGAAGACAGCTTCTCCATCCTGGAGGGGGAAATCAATCATTTCCAGGCCCAGGGACATGTACTAGTCTGTGGTGACCTAAATGTCAGAACCAGACAAAAACCTGACACTCTCAGCACACAGGGGGACAAACACCTGCCAGTAGGTGACAGCATTCCCTCCCCCATATGCCCCCCTAGGCACAACTATGACAACATAACCAACAAAAACGGGTCACAACTCCTGCAGCTCTGTCGCACGCTGGGTATGTACATAGTCAATGGTAGGCTTCGAGGGGACACCTATGGTAGGTACACCTATAGCTCATCTCTTGGCAGTAGTACTGTAGACTACTTTATCACTGACCTCAACCCAGAGTCTCTCAGAGCGTTCACAGTCAGCCCACTGACACCCCTATCAGACCATAGCAGAGCAATACAGAGCAATACTCAATCATGAGGCATCAAAGCCACAGAAACTGAGTAATATTAAGAAATGCTATAGATGGAAGGAATGTAGTTTGGAAACCTACCAAAAACAATTAGGCAACAACAAATTCAATCCCTTTTAGACAACTTCCTGGACAAAATGTTCCACTGTAATAGTGAAAGTGTGAACGAAGAAAACGAACAACAATGACAAATGGTTTGATGATCGATTTGAAAATTATTGGATTTCTCCATACTGACTCTCATCAGGAAAACTGCAGCGAACTGCTCAAAGGTCAGACCTGCCAATGTACAAATATTCTGTGCGTCAGAGCGCATATAGCTCCAACTCCAATCTCCTGTTTTAAATGTTTCAGTTTTTGATAGAAGTCAATCTGAGGATGCCAGTGCAACCCTCTCGTAACCAAAATCAGTCAGAGCAATGATAAATACATTTGAGACAAGGCACTTTTAGTATGGGTTTCGATAGCAGGCTCGTTAGCTTAGCTCACCCCCTCGCTATCACCTACGTGTAACAGTTTTGGTACAGTATTCTCTGAAGAAATCTGAAGAGCTTAAATTATTAGGGAAAAAAATGATACAACAAAATATTAAATTGCAATGCTTTCCAAGTGTCCATTTGGTTTCTGTAGCCCCCTATCCGCCCATTCACATCTCATGTGATGACTAACAGCCAGGTCTTGGTGTTTAATAGCAACTACAGTGAAGCATAAATTACAAGATGGCGCCGAAGAACATTGCTGACGTTTTACATTCTCCCAACCAATTGTGCAATTGTTTTTTTGTTTTTTTTTGCGTTTTATGTAACTTATTTTTAACTTATTGCGTACATAATGTTGCTGCTACCATCTCTTATGACCGAAAATAACTTCTGGACATCAAAAAAGCAATTACTCACCGCAGACTGGAAGAAACTTTTTCCTTTAACGAGTCCGACGAGAAGGATATCCTGCTTTCACTGGAACAGTCCCAAATCCACACCTTTTGCGTGAAGAAAAGACGCCGGAAAAGGGGACACAGATCGGGGATCCTTCTGAGAAGCAGGAGGCGAGCAAGTAAACTCCCAACGCCTTCCTCCCAATTCTCCTTACTAACATGCAATCGTTTAAGCTTATATTATACTGGCCTACCAATTATCCTACCAACGGGACATTAAAAACTGTAACATCTTATGTTTCACTGAGACGCGGCTGAACGAAGAAACGGACAATATAGAGCTGGCGGGATTTTCCATGCACCGGCAGAACAGAGACATTACCTCTGGTAAGACGAGGGGAGGGTGTGTGTGTCTTTTTGTAAATAACAGCTGGTGCACGGTCTAATATTAAAGAAGTCTCAAGGTATTTCTCGCCTGAGGTAGAGTACCTTATGATAAGCTGTCGACCACACTATCTACCAAGAGAGTTCTCATCTGTATTACTCGTAGCCGTCTATTAACCACCACAAAGTGAAGCTGGCACTAAGACCACTCTCAACCAACTCTATAAAGCCATAAGCAAAGAAAATACTTGGTTGGTGGCTGACTAAATACTTCTTTGCCCCACTGTATGTGAGAATGCTGTTCATCGACTACGGCTCAGCGTTCAACACCATAGTGCCCATGAAGCTCATCACTAAGCTAACGACTCTGGGACTAAACACCTCCCTCTGCAACTGGATCCTGGACTTCCTGACGGGCTGCCCCCAGGTGGTAAGAGTAGGCAGCAATACGTCTGACATGCTGATCCTTAACACTGGGGCCCCTCAAGGGTGTGTACTTAGTCCCCTCCTGTATTTCCTGTTCACCCACGACTGCGTGGCCAAACACGACTCCAACACCATCATTAAGTTTGCTGATGACACAACAGTGGTAGGCCTGATCACCAACAACGATGAGACGGCCTATAGGGAGGCAGTCAGAGAACTGACAGTGTGGTGCCAGGACAACAACCTCTCCCTCAATGTGAGCAAGACAAAGGATCTGATCGTGGACAACAGGAAAAGGCGGGCCGAACAGGCCTCCATTAACATCAACGGGGCTGTAGTGGAGCTGGTCGAGAGTTTCAAGTTCCTTGGTGTCCACATCACCAACAAACTATCATGATCCAAACACATCAAGACAGTTGTAAAGAGGGCACGACAAAGCCTTTTCCCCCTCAGGAGACTGAAAAGATTTGGCATGGGCACCCAGATCCTCAACAGGTTCTACAACTGCACCATCGAGAGCATCCTGACCGGTTGTATCACCTCCTGTGATACAACTGCTCGGCATCTGACCGTAAGGTGCTACAGAGGGTAGTGCGAACGGCCCAGTATATCACTGGGGCCAAGCTTCCTGCCATCCAGGACCAATATACCAGGCGGTGTCAGAGGAAAGCCCATAAAATTGTCAGAGACTCCAGTCACCAAGTTATAGACTGTTTTCTCTGCTACCGCATGGCAAGAGGTACCGGAGTGCCATGTCTAGGACCAAAAGGCTCCTCAACAGTTTTTACCCCCAGTCCATAAGACTAATGAACAGATAATCAAATGGCTACCTGGACTATTTGCATTGTGTGCCACCCCCCACTCCCCCCAACCCCTCTTTTTACGCTGTTGCTACTCTCTGTTTATCATATATGCATAGTCACTTTAACTATACATTCATGTACATACTACCTCAATTGGCTCGACCAACCAGTGCTCCCACACATTGGCTAACCGGGCTATCTGCATTGTGTCCCGCCACCCACCACCCCCAGTCCATAAGACTCATGAACAGATAATCAAATGGCTACCTGGACTATTTGCATTGTGTGCCACCCCCCCAACTCCCCCCAACCCCTCTTTTACGCTACTGCTACTCTCTGTTCATCATATATGCATAGTCACTTTAACCATATCTACATGTACATACTACCTCAATCAGCCTGACTAACCGGTGTCTGTATGTAACCTCGCTACATTTATTGCCTTGCTACTGTATGTAGCCTGTCTTTTTACTGTTGTTTTATTTCTTTACTTACCTATTGTTCACCTAATACCTTTTTTGCACTATTGGTTAGAGTCTGTAAGTAAGCATTTCACTGTAAGCTCTACACCTGTCGTATTCGGCGCACGTGACAAAAAAACGTTGATTTGATTTGTGTTATTAGGTTAAGCAGACTGTGTTTGTCAATTGTTGTGACCTAGATGAAGATCAGATCAAATTGTATGACCAATTTATGCAGAAATCCAGGTATTTCCAAAGGGTTCACATACTTTTTCTTGCCGCTGTATATACTGTATTTTATAACATCTATTGCATTTTGCCTATGTCGCTCGGTCATCGCTCATCCATATATTTATATGTACGGACATATTCTTATTCCATCCCTTTACTTAGATTTGTGTGTATTAGGTACAGTTGAAGTCGGAAGTTTACATACACTTAGGTTGGAGTCATTAAAACTCGTTTTTCAACCACTCCACAAATATCTTGTCAACAAACTATAGTTTTGGCAAGTCGGTTAGGACATCTACTTTGTGCATGACACAAGTAATTTTTCCAACAATTGTTTCCAGACAGAGTATTTCACTTATAACTCACTGTATCACAATTCCAGTGGGTCATACATACACTGAGTTGACTGTGCCTTTAAACAGCTTGGAAAATTCCAGAGAATGATGTCATGGCTTTAGATAGGCTAATTGACATCATTTGAGTCAATTGGAGGTGTAACTGTGGATGTATTTCATGGCCTACCTCAAACTCAGTGCCTCTTTGCTTGACATCATGGAAAAATCCAAATAAATAATCCTTGGGAGCAATTTCCAAATGCCTGAAGGTACCACATTAATCTGTACAAACAATAGTACGCAAGTATAAACATCAGGGGACCACGCAGCCGTCATACCGCTCAGGAAGGAGACGTGTTCTGTCTCCTAGAGATGAAAGTACTTTGGTGTAAAAAGTGCAAATCAATCGCAGAACAACAGCAAAGGACCTTGTGAAGATGCTGGAGGAAAAAGGTACAAAAGTATCTATATCCACAGTAAAACAAGTCCTATATCGACATAACCTGAAAGGCCGCTCAGCAAATAATATGCCACTGCTCCAAAACTGCCATAAAAAAGCCAGACTATGGTTTGCAACTGCACATGAGGACAAAGATTGTACTCTGGTCTGTTGAAACAAAAATAGAACTGTTTGACCATAATGACCATTGTTATGTTTGGAGGAAAAGGGGGAGGCTTGCAAGCTGAAGAACACCATCCCAACCGTGAAGCATGGGGGTGGCAGCATCATGTTGTGGGGGTGCTTTGCTGCAGGAGGGACTGGTGCACTTCACAAAATAGATGGCATCATGAAGAATTAAAATTATGTGGATATACAGAAGCAACATCTCAAGACATCAGTCAGGAAGTTAAAGCTTGCTCGCAAATGGGTCTTCTAAATGAACAATGACCCCAAGCAAACTTCCAAAGTTGTGGCAAAATGGCTTAAGGACAACAAAGTCAAGGTATTAGAGTGGCCATCACAAAGCCCTGACCTCAATTCTATAGAACATTTGTGGGCAGAACTGAAAAAGCGTGTGCGAGCGAGGAGGCCTACAAACCTGACTCAGTTACACCAGCTCTGTCAAGAGGAATGTGCCAAAATTCACCCAACTTATTGTGGGAAGCTTGTGGAAGGCCACCCGAAACATTTGACCCAAGTTAAGCAATTTTAAGGCAATGCTACCAAATACTAATTGAGTGTGTGTAAACTTCTGACCCACTGGGAATGTGATGAAAAAAAATTAAAGCTGAAATAAATCATTCTCTCTAATATTATTCTGACATTTCACATTCTTAAAATAAAGTGGTAACTGACCTAAGACAAATACTTTTTACTAGGATTAAATGTCAGGAATTGTGAAAAACTGAGTTTAAATGTATTTGGCTAAGGTGTATGTAAACCTCCGACTTCAACTGTAGTTGTTGTGGAATTGTTAGATTATTTCTAGATATTGTTGCAGTGTCGGAACTAGACGTATTTCGCTACACTCGCAATAACATCTGCTAACCATGTGTATGTGACCAATACAATTTGATTTTAACGTAACAAAATGTGGAAATAGTCAAGGGGACTGAATACTTTCCAAATGCACTGTAAAAACACTGAGTGCACAAAACATTAAGAACACATGCTCTTTTCATGATATAGACTGACCAGGTGAAAGCTATGATCTCTTATTGATGATACTTGTTGAATCCACTTCAATCCGTGTAGATGAAGGTGACGAGACAGGTTAAAGAAGGATTTTTAAGCATTGAGACATGGATTGGGTATGTGTGCCATTCAGAGGGTGAATGAGTAACACAAAATATATAAGTGCCTTTAAACAGGTTATGGCAGTAGGTGCCAGGCACACCGGTTTGAGTGTGTCAAGAACTGCAACACTGTTTGGTTTTTAACACTGAACAGTTTCCCATGTGTATCAAGAATGGTCCACCACCCAAAGGATTCAACATGCGCCAGCATCTCTGTGGAACGCTTTTGATACTTTGTAGAATGAACAACGAATTGAGCCAGTTCTGAGGGCAAAAGAGGGTGGCACAACTCAATACTGGAAGGTGTCAATGTTTTGTGCACTTCGTGTATATAATGTTGTGATATAGACAGTATATGAATGGAAAAGCTGTGCACAGCAGTAGTTATGTAGGATGAGCCTTGACTAGAATACAGTATATACATATGAAGTGGGTAAAACAGTATGTAAATATTATTAAAGTAACCCGTTTTTAATGACTATGTACATAGGGCAGCAGTCTTTACGGTGCAGGGTTGAGTACTGGGTGGAAGCCGGCTAGGAACAGTAACTAAGGTTCAGGGCAGGGTACTGAATGGAAGCCAGCTAGTGGTGACTATTTAACAGTCTGATGGCCTGGAGATAGTAGAAGCTGTTTTTCAGCCTCTCGTTCCAAGGTTTTATGCAGCTGTACTGTCTCCACCTTCTAGACGGTAACGGGGAAACAAACAGGCTGTGACTCAGTTGGTTGAGGTTGTTGATGATCTTCTTGGCCTTCCTGTGACACCGGGTGCTGTAGATGTCCTGGAAGGCAAGCAGTTTGCCCCTGGCGATGCGTTGGGCTGACCGCATCACCCTCTGGAGAGCCCTGTGGTTGTGGATGGTGCAATTGCCATACCAGGTGATGATACTGCCCGACAGGAAGCTGTCAATGGTGCATCTGTATAAGTTTGTGAGGGTCTTCTTCACCACACTATTTGTGTGAATGGACCATTTCAGGTTGTCAGTGATTTGCACGCAGAGGAACTTGAAGCTTTTCACCCTCTCCACTGCGGCCCCGTCAATGTGGATGGGAGCATTCTGCTGTCTCCTGAAGTCCATGATCAGATCCTTCATTTTGTTGACATTGAGGTAGAGGTTGTTTTCCTGGCACCACTCCTCCAGGTTCCTCACCTCCTCCCTGTAGGCTCTCGTCATTGTTGGTAATCATGTCTACCACAGAAGTGAGTGCTACAGTCATTTACTTCAGTTACCTTCGTTTTCTTGGGTACAGGAACAATGGTCGGCATCTTGAAGCAAGTGGGGACAACATACTGGGATAGGGAGAGATTGAATAGGTCTGTAAACACTCCAGCCAGCTGGTCTGCACATGCTCTGAGGACTCGGCTTGGGATGCCGTCTGGGCCAGCAGCCTTGCGAAGGTTAAAACGCTTAAATGTTTTACTCATGTTGGCAACAGAGAATGAGAGCTCACAGTCCTTGTGAGCAGTGGTGGCCGGTGTTGATGGCTCTGGGTTTTCCTTCAAAGCGTGCAAATAAGGTGTTTGGCTATTCTGGGAGCGAGGCATCGGTGTCCGCAGCGTGGCTGGCTTTCCCTATATATTCCGTGATTGTCTGGAGTCCCTGCCACATAAGTCTCATGTCTGAGCCGTTGAATTGCGACTCCACTTTGTTCCTGTATTGTCGTTTGTAAGTTTTCGCTCCAACTCTAATCTAGTGCCCCCACTTCTAATAATTAGCTGATTGATAAGATGAATCTGGTTAGTTCAAAGGAAATCAAATCAAATGTTATTGGTTGTGGACACATATGTTGTTGATGTTATCGCAGTTGCAGCGAAATGCTTATGTTTCTAGCTCCAGCAGTGCAGTAACACCTAACAATACAACTGAGATTGTAGTGAAAACCTACAGGAGGGTAGCTCCCCAGGAACAGGGTTGGACAGCCCTGGTTCTGTTCACATGATACATGGGAAGAGAATAAGAGACTAAACCTATTTCATGAGTAAAGAGGGAAAGGAATGTATGACCTCACAACACAGCCAAGTGATGATAAGTGAAGTAACTAAACAAAATAGACAAAAAACAACGATCTGACTATCAAGTACACTCCATGACAAAGATGACAACCATGGTTCAATTCCCTCTTCTGAAAAAGCCTTTTCTATGTCCTCAATGGTAACGTAGATCCCATGCCTCAGTCTGTTTCTCTGTGGCCGCCTGGCCGGCTAACCCTGATGCTGGATGGGATGGAGAGCACCAGTCTAACTACCTAGTGTACGTCACTCCAGCCCACCCATGTTCTACCACAATGATGTCAAAGGTTTACATAGCTGGCATGCCAGGCGGGATCTGGTCAGAGAGATGTTATTTCTCAGAGTACATGTCCACGCTGAGCCCTGTGAGCTGACCACACAGCCAGGGACAGTCAATCACCAGGAATAGCTGCTTTCCAACCAGCAGTTGCCCTTCGCCATTGGATAACTGTTAACACATTGGTGAACTAACCGCATGTAGAGCTTATCGTAAAAGTTTTGGCGAAAGTTGAAATATATTCAATTTGAGGTATTTCTACCCCTTAATAAGTATTTAAAAGCAGAACAGCATGTGAATGTGCTAAGTTAGTCAACTAATACAATGTGACTTGGTCCAAGTGTTGTACAGTTTTGTGATTTTCCCTTAAAGTTATGATTGGGTGGGGTTAACCTGAGTCTAGGGGCATGTTCCTCTGCCTAGGCGCTGCTGACGCCTGCCAGATCTTACAACGCCTGGATAGGTATTTTACTTATCAGCTAACCAAATAATTTGTCAAAGCAATCTGTCAGTCGATGACGTGGCAAGCAATCATTGGTTGATGCATGCAACATCTGAGCAGGGGAACGCAACCTAGATCTGTGACAATGTGAAATGGTCCATTTTTATTGTCATTTTTTATTACTGGCCAATCCACCACCACCCCACTTCGGAGGACAAACGTTTATTTGTTAAAAATACATTTTTGTTACAAATACATTTTTACATACAGTGCCTTGCGAAAGTATTCGGACCCCTTGAACTTTGCGACCTTTTGCCACATTTCAGGCTTCAAACATAAAGATATAAAACTGTATTTTTTTGTGAAGAATCAACAACAAGTGGGACACAATCATGAAGTGGAACGACATTTATTGGATATTTCAAACTTTTTTAACAAATCAAAAACTGAAAAATTGGGCGTGCAAAATGATTCAGCCCCCTTAAGTTAATACTTTGTAGCGCCACCTTTTGCTGCGATTACAGCTGTAAGTCGCTTGGGGTATGTCTCTATCAGTTTTGCACATCGAGAGACTGACATTTTTTCCCATTCCTCCATGCAAAACAGCTCGAGCTCAGTGAGGTTGGATGGAGAGCATTTGTGAACAGCAGTTTTCAGTTCTTTCCACAGATTCTCGATTGGATTCAGGTCTGGACTTTGACTTGGCCATTCTAACACCTGGATATGTTTATTTTTGAACCATTCCATTGTAGATTTTGCTTTATGTTTTGGATCATTGTCTTGTTGGAAGACAAATCTCCGTCCCAGTCTCAGGTCTTTTGCAGACTCCATCAGGTTTTCTTCCAGAATGGTCCTGTATTTGGCTCCATCCATCTTCCCATCAATTTTAACCATATTCCCTGTCCCTGCTGAAGAAAAGCAGGCCCAAACCATGATGCTGCCACCACCATGTTTGACAGTGGGGATGGTGTGTTCAGTGTGATCAGCTGTGTTGCTTTTACGCCAAACATAACGTTTTGCATTGTTGCCAAAAAGTTCAATTTTGGTTTCATCTGACCAGAGCACCTTCTTCCACATGTTTGGTGTGTCTCCCAGGTGGCTTGTGGCAAACTTTAAACAACACTTTTTATGGATATCTTTAAGAAATGGCTTTCTTCTTGCCACTCTTCCATAAAGGCCAGATTTGTGCAATATACGACTGATTGTTGTCCTATGGACAGAGTCTCCCACCTCAGCTGTAGATCTCTGCAGTTCATCCAGAGTGATCATGGGCCTCTTGGCTGCATCTCTGATCAGTCTTCTCCTTGTATGAGCTGAAAGTTTAGAGGGACGGCCAGGTCTTGGTAGATTTGCAGTGGTCTGATACTCCTTCCATTTCAATATTATCGCTTGCACAGTGCTCCTTGGGATGTTTAAAGCTTGGGAAATCTTTTTGTATCCAAATCCGGCTTTAAACTTCTTCACAACAGTATCTCGGACCTGCCTGGTGTGTTCCTTGTTCTTCATGATGCTCTCTGCGCTTTTAACGGACCTCTGAGACTATCACAGTGCAGGTGCATTTATACGGAGACTTGATTACACACAGGTGGATTGTATTTATCATCATTAGTCATTTAGGTCAACATTGGATCATTCAGAGATCCTCACTGAACTTCTGGAGAGAGTTTGCTGCACTGAAAGTAAAGGGGCTGAATAATTTTGCACGCCCAATTTTTCAGTTTTTGATTTGTTAAAAAAGTTTGAAATATCCAATAAATGTCGTTCCACTTCATGATTGTGTCCCACTTGTTGTTGATTCTTCACAAAAAAATGCAGTTTTATATCTTTATGTTTGAAGCCTGAAATGTGGCAAAAGGTCGCAAAGTTCAAGGGGGCCGAATACTTTCGCAAGGCACTGTACATGGTACTTTTATACATAATATTCCATAACATATATGTATTTTATATACACATTTGGATTCATAGGATTAAAAAAAACAAACATTTGGATTCATTGGATTTAAAAAAAAAACATTTGGATACATAGTGCTCAGACATGTCCAGTACACAGAATATATATTATTTTCAGTCACAACTACTACAGATTAAATCCACTCCTCAATTGCTCCCATCCCATCCCACCTATCTCCATAGACCACCCTCTCTTGATGTCCTTGACCCATATAATGTTTAACTGTGCTGTGATGTCATACACAGATTCTGAATCTTTCTAATCGCATATCATCAACAGATTGTAAGTTTAATTGTTTTGCTAAGTGTATTATTATGTTGTTGATTAATTGACTATGGCTTTCCAGATCGCCCAACAGTGCTATTTGTAGGGTTAATTCGTTTTAAATGCCAGATGTTTTTGAGGGGTTTGAAGGATGGACGATATGAAATGAAGGTCACTTCATTTTGACCTGTAGACCTTCAGTAGGTCTACCATACAGCATTCTGCTATATCACAAAAAGGGCCTCAGTACACACACAAACACGTGGCAGGTAGCCTAGCGGTTAGAGCGTTGGGCCAGTAAGGTGGAACAAATCTGTTTATGTGTCCTTGAGGAAGGCACCTAACCGTAAATACTCCAGGGTTGCCATTGATAATGGTAGACCCTGGCTATGACTCTCTGTGTGTGTCTCAGGGGGAATTGTGATATGCAAAAAAAATTCTGATGTGTATTATACACACTTGTACATGTGTGAAACAAGACAAATATAAGCACCCATATATATTATCACACACACACACACTTTATTTCTGGCCACTTTACAGGACAGGTGCATTATGGTTATATACGTTTTTATATTACCATAAATTGCTTACAATACCACCTATTTGCATTGTCCAGTACAATCAAGGTCCATTCCCTGGGTTAGCTTTAACCATGACGTAATCGAAAAGGAACCAGCACAGGCAGGGCAGGAAACCACAATTCCCAGAATGCACTTGACGTTAACTGTGGAAAGGGGGAAGGGAAACTGAGATTGGAGGGAGAGAAACTGAGGTAAAATCAATAGTAATAAACTATGATATAGACAATCGCTGTTGTTAGATGAATGTTTAAGAAACTGAGGGAAATCTAAAATATCAAAAAACGTTTTTTTAGTCTCCAGAAGGCCAGTAGCTACTGTAGTTTGTGATATGCTTGTGGAAACAAATTGCATGATTGTGGAAAAAGGCTAGCTGGATGACAGTTGTTGAGTTAGATAATAGCCAGTTGCCTGTCTTCGCACAAATTATATGCAACCAAAAGAAAACATGCATTCATGATGTATGTAGATAAATAACAAGATTGACCTGACATTAAAAACAATGCTGGGATCTGTTAACAGTTGATGTACTGTAGACTAACTAGCAGATAGCCTGCCAGCCCCGCTCAGTGGTCAGCCCACGTAGCTTCCTACAGCATACCGGTAGTTAGCTTAGCTATGTCAGTTATTGGGAACGTTAACCAAGATTCAGATTGTACCTTAACGTTTTTCTTAAACTAACCACTTTTTTGTGTAGGGTGTGAGTTGATCTTTTGGCACTAGCTACAGTAGCTCACGTTGGCCATTAGTTGGACAACGATTCTATGTACTATAGCTAGATAATCATTCAATGAGTTTGGATACTTTCCCCAAAGAAAATAGAACGTCATTGATCAGTGTTTATGAACAATTATAATTTCGCTTTTGGCATTATATTTATGAGCTACCCACCTTATTTTTTTCTGCCCCAAATTGCAGATATCCATGACAACCAGTTTGACATACCATGTCATGAGTGCCCCCTATTGGTTGGATCTTGTCAAGGAGAAGGCACACTTCACCAAGACTCACCCCACCTTGGTTTGAGCATTGTTATATTGTGGATGTGAGGTGCCAACATTGAGTGTCAAAGCAATGAAGCAGCTGGGAAAGAGAGAGGCCACCCTAGATCAGCAGTGTCCATACCCAGCTCTACAGCCCCTCTAATGGGGCAGGATGCAAAACAAAATGTATTCAATGAGATCTACCTGTTGACTACTCTGGACCGAGATAGCGAGAGGAAGGAAGAGGACGTTTGACAAGTAGTATTTGTGGAAAGGGACACAGCAGACATGGGGGTCTTCCCAATACCTCTTCTGACTGCCTCATTCTGGGGGGAAAGGCTTTAAAGGGTAGAACAGGGATTACAGAGTCACACACAGACACACACACTCATGCCATGGAAGGGGACAGTGGTGTCACAGCACACACAGAGGTAGGTGGTTTAACCTTGCATAGCCTAACCTTTTAAAGGAGTTTAAACTGTGTGTAAACTATGTGATTGGCAGTCTCACCAGCTGTATACAATGAAATGGAACCGTATCAGTCAAATTCCAAATCAACATTTTGGCCTTGGTTGTAGTCTGTTTGATCTGTTCACGTTACCTGGATACTGGCTGTGTGATACCATCACAGGTGTAGACGGTTTGGGTGTGGTGGTATTCGATCAGATTGCACATAGACCTGTTACTGCAGCAAGTTTCCATCTGCTTCACAGTAAAACCTCCTAGTACTGTATACACATCTATTTCTCAGGTGCGCATGGCTGAGTTCCCTTTTGGGGGACCTAATTAACTGCAGGTATCTCTGTGTCTATCTATTGACACATCCTTAAAATGTGTGTTGTTTAGGGGACTTTCCCTCTCCCTTCTGTTTTTAATCCCCTTTGTTTTAGTGAGTGAAGGAGGAAGTAATGAAGCAGCTTCCCCTCTAGAGTGTTTACATGGGGAAATAAAAAGGTGTCCACTAACAGTTCGCTCTCTGCTTAGCAATAATCTCCCTGCAGTGTCTACCTGTCTGTCTGCCCTGGCACTGTGCCACCCTGCCCAGGTGAGAAGGCTACCGGCTGATCCTCTGCTGCATCTAATTCCACAGAGACGGTCCTGCACTCTTTTCTCTGGTGCTGTGTGTGTGTCTGAATCTGTGTCTGATAATGCCTCTTGTTCTGTGCTGCCCCCCCCCCCTCAGGGTCTGAATGGTGTGTTCCATCATGAATGTAAAGAGACAGAGGAGCTAACCAATGGCCACTCCAACCACAAACCTGTGAGTACAACAACTGACCAGAGGATCCCGTTTAGAGATATGTTTTTTACAATGTTTATTAAGAAGGAATTGTTGTATATACCTCTTGTGTTGTCAGCGTTATGGACTGGTAGTTTTTTAGTCCTGCTGTTCTATGCTGCATTATAGGGCTGGGAATTACCGGAGACCTCACCATACGATATTATCACAATACTTAGGTGCCGATGCAATATGTATTGAGATTCTCTATGTATTGTGATTTGATGTTCCAAACATATTGCTAACTATATGTCTGCTGCAGAGAGACGAGAGAGCGTGAGAAAACTAGTTTTGATCAGTCATGGAAATAAAAGTGCTGAAAACATGTTGACTCACTATTTAAGAAGAAGATGGAGAATAAGCTATTGGATGAAAAATAAGAGAGTTTTGGCGCCGGTACAGCCGACTTGTGCTAGCTAACGCTACCTACAGTTTGTTTTTAACAAATTGATACTTGGAGTCACATATAATATAATATCGTTCCCAAAATAATATTGTGACATGTAACTATGAACCCTCCCCATCACTATTGCATTGTGTAACCTGTTAGTAAAGCTGTTGTTTTGTGTTATGTAACCTGTTAGTAAAGCTGTTGTTTTGTGTTATGTCACCTGTTAGTAAAGCTGTTGTTTTGTGTTATGTCACCTGTTAGTAAAGCTGTTGTTTTGTGTTGTGTCACCTGTTAGTAAAGCTGTTGTTTTGTGTTGTGTAACCTGTTAGTAAAGCTGTTGTTTTGTGTTGTGTAACCTGTTAGTAAAGCTGTTGTTTTGTGTTGTGTAACCTGTTATTAAAGCTGTTGTTTTGTGTTGTGTAACCTGTTAGTAAAGCTGTTGTTTTGTGTTGTGTAACCTGTTAGTAAAGCTGTTGTTTTGTGTTGTGTAACCTGTTAGTAAAGCTGTTGTTTTGTGTTGTGTAACCTGTTAGTAAAGCTGTTGTTTTGTGTTGTGTAACCTGTTATTAAAGCTGTTGTTTTGTGTTGTGTAACCTGTTAGTAAAGCTGTTGTTTTGTGTTGTGTAACCTGTTAGTAAAGCTGTTGTTTTGTGTTATGTAACCTGTTAGTAAAGCTGTTGTTTTGTGTTATGTAACCTGTTAGTAAAGCTGTTGTTTCTGTATTCCCAGGTGATGAATGGACTGACGCCAGGTCATAGTGTCAAAGAGCACGGCAACAGTAGTTCAGTGCTCAAATCTCTGCCAGTGAGTTGCTCTATACTGGCCCTCATGATGTAAAAAATGTGACCGAAACCATCCATCACAGCACCACTGTCACTGTTCTCTTTCTATTAGAGTGTCTGTGTTTACATATATTATATATTTTATTGTGATTCGTCTAGATTTCAGCTCTGAAGCAGAATGGCCTTCTGCAGTCCCTGGCAGCAGGAGGAAAGCAACCCAAGACAGAAAGTAAGACAAAGGAACAACCATATATCCTAGCTACCAGGCCTCCCTAGCACGTCCCCTCAGGAGCGAGGTTGGAGAGATGAGGGGGGGCAGTATATTATATGGTTATATATTATATTATATGTCATGGTCTAGAACAGGGTTTCCCCCAAAGCTCGGGTCTACCCCCCCAGGACTACACAGCTGATTCAAATAACAAACTCATCATCCAGCTGATTATTTGAATCGGCTGTGTAGTGCTAGAGGGGGTCACCATATCAACATGGCTGAACGATTACTCCTCACCTGTGTATGTTGTTGCAGGTTAGCTGTGTCTGTGTTGTGTTCTCCTCACCTGTGGGTGTTTTCAGGGGAGAGTGCGGATGTGGAGCAGGCTAGAGAGGAGTGGGAGGCTCTAGAGAGTATCCAACCAGGTGAGTTGTTGTTAGGGGCAACATCTCCCTACTCCCTGGCTGCCTGAAAGCTGTACCTGTATTTCTCTTCCCCTGTCATTTGTGTGTCTGTATTCGTGTTTGATTTTTATACACAAGTCTGTAAATGTCTTTGTTAATGTTTTAAATGTAAATTGTAAAGTATTTTTGTCTCTTAATGGGTTGGAACCTAACCTAACCTATCATTTCCGAATCATTCGTTCTGAACAGAATCATCATTTATTTTGTTCTGTTCCACTATTCTGACCTGCGAAATAAAGTTTTGAACCGGTTCGAACCCCAAAAATGTTTGTCGTTCCTATTTTAACCTGTAAAATCCATATTTATTTTACATTTAGCTCATTAAATGACTTCACCAATCAGTGCGGATAGAGCAGCCTGCTATGCTGCGTTCAAGTTAGTTGTTTCCATGCGTGGTGGACAGACAAGTGTAGGGAGCGAGATGCATTGTAAATGTTGCACATGGGGAGAGAGGGTGGAGGAGGAAGCTTGGTTCCACCCTCTCTCTATCTCTCCCCACATGCAACATTTACATTGCATCTCGTGCTCTACACTCGTTTGTCCAATTTATGTAAATAGCTTGCCTGCTCCATAGCAAGCTTCTCTATCTGAAGTAATTTAATGTTGAGCTAAATGTTTTAAAAAATACACACCTACTCATTCCAGGGTTTTTCTTCGTTGGTATTGTTTTCTACATTGTAGAATAATAGTGAAGACCTCAAAACTATGAAATAACACATGGAATCATGTAGAAACCAAAAAAGTGTTAAACATATCAACATATATTTTGTTTGAGATTCTTCAAAGTAGCCACCCTTTGCCTTGGTGAGAACTTTGTACACTCTTGGCATTCTCTCAACCAACTTCACGAGGTAGTCACCTGGAATGCATTTCAATTAACAGGTGTGTCTTATTAAAAGTACATTTGTGTAATTACTTTCCTCAATGTGTTTAAGCCAATCAGTTGTGTTGTGACAAGGTAGGGGTGGTATACAGAAGATGGCCCTATTTGGTAAAAAAAAAAACAAGTCCATATTAAAGCAAGAACAGCTCAAATAAGCAAAGATAAACGACAGTCCATCATTACTTTAAGACATAAAGGTCAGCCAATCTGGAAAATTTCAAGAACTTTAAAAGTTTCTTCAAGTGTAGTTGCAAAAACCATCAAGCGCTATGATGAAACTTTCTCTCATAAAGACCGCCACAGGACAGAAAGACCCAGACTTACCTCTGTTGCAGAGGATAAATTCATTAAAGTTACCAGCATCAGAAATTGCAGCCCAAGTTTAAGTAACAGACACATCTCAACATCAGCTGTTCAGAGGAGACTGCGTGAATCAGGCCTTCATGGTCGAATTGCTGCAAAGAACACACTCCTAAAGGACACCAAGAAGAAGAAGAGACTTGCTTGGGCCAAGAAACATGAGCAATGGACATGGAAATCCGTGGAAATCTGTCCTTTGGTTTGATCAGTCCAAATTTGAGATTTTTGGTTCCAACCACTGTGTCTTTGTGAGATGCAAAGTAGGTGAACGGATGATCTCTGCATGTGGTTCCCACCGTGAAGCATGGAGGAGGAGGTGTGATGGCGTGGGGGTGCTTTGCTGTTGACACTGTCTGTGATTCATTTAGAATTCAAGGCACACTTAACCAGCATGGCTACCACAGCATTCTGCAGCGATACGCCATCCCATCTGGTTTGCGCTTAGTGGGACTGTCATTTGTTTTTCAACAGGACAATGACCCAACACACCTCCAGGCTGTGTAAGTTCTATTTGACTAAGAAGGAGAGTGATGGAGTGCTGCATCAGATGACCAGGCCTCCACAATCACCTGACCTCAACTCAGTTGAGATGGTTTGGGATGAGTTGTACCGCAGAGTGAAGGAAAAGCAGCCAACAAGTGCTCAGCATATGTGGGAACTCCTTCAAGACTGTTGGAAAAACTTGAGAGAAGGCTAAGTGTGCAAAGCTGTCATCAAGGCAAAGGGTGGCTACTTTGAAGAATCTAAAATATATTTTGGTTACGACATGATTCCATATGTGTTATTTCATAGTTTTGATGTCTTCACTATTATTCTACAATGTAGAAAATAATAAAAAGAAAGAAAATCCCTGGAATGTGTGGGACTGGACTTCATAACGAAATGATTGGACAATAATTTTGGTTCCAACCCCATGATCATAAATCCTCCATTCTCTGTTGTATATGAGTCTGTTATTGACCTGTGTGTATCCAGTGGTCAGTGAGGAGTCCAGTCCCACCCCTCTCATCTCCTTTAACGAGGCGCTGCAGCACTTCCAGACTACAGACCTTGGAGAGCTGCTGGTAAGGTCTGTCTGTCTGTGTATGGGGGTTTGAGGACTACATTGTAGGTTCTCACTCTCACCATCAATTGAGAACATTTTTCAGTTTCAGTTTGTATTTTGTCCCATATCTCTCTCTGTAGAAGAAGATCCAGCCCACCATTCGCAGGACGGGTCTGGCCACTTTCACACACTTCCTGTTCGGCCCGCCGCGACTTCACCGGGAACTACTGGAGGAGAGGGACCTGGTCTTTGCCATCGCACAGTGTAAGAGAGAGAGTGTGTGTGTGTGCGTGTTTAAGAGCGAGGGCGAGAGATGAGATTTGCAGACAATAAGAGATCGATTGTGTGTGTGTGTGTGTGTGTTCCTCTGTAGGTTCTCTGGATAACAGTCAGGCTGTACACCTGCGTGTTCTACAGACCATCTATAAGAGGCTGACAGGCAGTAAGCTGGACTGTCCTCGGTTCGGCACACACTGGGAGAATGTGGGCTTTCAGGGTGAGAGACGTCTCCTGCATCATACTTTATTTCAGAGGTCACCAACCTTTTCTGAGTCGAGATCACGTTCCGAGTCAAAATGCAAGCCAAGATCTACCGCTCAGATTTTCTTTTAACATGACTTAAAAAATGTAAGCCTATGCAACAATAACCAATTAAAAACAGTTCTGTAGCAATGAGGATTGTGCAGTAAGCTATAAGCCCAATACATTATCACTGCATATTGGCTTGCCAATGTTGTACTTCTTAGACCATTTAGAAATTATACTTCAACATTTTTGGTATGATCACACTGGTAATAAATAATTTGTTGTAAATACATATATACACACTACCGTTAAAAAGTTTGGGGATCACTAAGAAATGTCCTTGTTTTTTAAAGAAAAGCAATTTTTTTGTCCGTTAAAATAACATCAAATTGATCAGAAATACAGTGTAGACATTGTTAATGTTGTAACTGACTATTGTAGCTGGAAACGGATGATTTTTAATGGAATATCTACACAGGGGTAGAGAGGCCCATTATCAGCAACCATCATTCCTGGGTTCCAATGGCACGTTGTGTTAGCTAATCCAAGTTTATCATTTTAAAAGGCTAATTGACCATTAGAAAACCATTTTGCAATTATGTTAGCACAGCTGAAAACTGTTGTCCTGATTAAAGAAGCAATAAAACTTTCCTTCTTTAGACTAGTTGAGTATATGGAGCATCAGCATTTGTGGGTTCGATTACAGGCTCAAAATGGCAGAAACAAATAACTTTCTTCTGAAACTCGTCAGTCAATACTTGCTCTGCGGAATGAAGGCTATTCCAAGACTCAAGCCGCTAATAACAGCGTAAGCTTATCGGAACACTTCATTCACTGCAGCTGCAGTGCTGGTTGTAGCGTGAGTAGAAGTAGGGAGAACACATTTTATGTCTTATAAAAGTGTTGGAACAAGGTGTTGACAGTGCTGAATAATAACAACTTAAACATGAACTCACTCATAAAAACAGCAGCTCTTGGCAGTTTTCGTTGAGTCTGTCTCTAGTCATGGTTTTGATATCTCATAGTATCAACTTTGCTGTGCGCTCAATGCTTATTTTTACAGTCTAATGTGTGAGGAAACTGCAGAGGGCTGTTGAATCTATTGCACCTACTGCCAACAGCGCAAAGCTAATAAAAAAATAGCAACATAAGGCTTTATCGTTAGGTTTTTTACAGAAATGTTTGGTAATCGAATAGGAATGCCTTGTCAATCGACCAGTGGGTGACCACTGCTTTACTAGATGCCACGCTCACACAGAGATGAAAACCCTCTAGAGTCGATTGACGCACCGGCGCATCAATTTAAATTAAATGTAAAAAAAAACATCTCCATCAAAAATCTTTCCATTTAAGAGAGATCTGTTTTGTATTGGATGCGTTTCAATCCTCCACATCTGCCAGTGTCGCACTTCCGCATCTGTGGTAAAAGGTGGCAGAGCTAGAGCGGTGTTCGTCAGACCATGAGACATCTGTGGTGAAAGGTGGCAGAGCTAGAGCGGTGTTTGTCAGACCATGAGACATCTGTTGTGAAAGGTGGCAGAGCTAGAGCGGTGTTTGTCAGACCGTGAGACATCTGTGGTGAAAGGTGGCAGAACTAGAGCGGTGTTCGTCAGACTGTGAGACATCTGTGGTGAAAGGTGGCAGAGCTAGAGCGGTGTTCGTCAGACTGTGAGACATCTGTGGTGAAAGGTGGCAGAGCTAGAGCGGTGTTCGTCAGACTGTGAGACATCTGTGGTGAAAGGTGGCAGAGCTAGAGCGGTGTTCGTCAGACCATGAGACATCTGTGGTGAAAGGTGGCAGAGCTAGAGCGGTGTTCGTCAGACTGTGACATCTGTGGTGAAAGGTGGCAGAGCTAGAGCGGTGTTCGTCAGACTGTGAGACATCTGTGGTGAAAGGTGGCAGAGCTAGAGCGGTGTTTGTCAGACTGTGAGACATCTGTGGTGAAAGGTGGCAGAGCTAGAGCGGTGTTCGTCAGACTGTGAGACATCTGTGGTGAAAGGTGGCAGAGCTAGAGCGGTGTTTGTCAGACTGTGAGACATCTGTGGTGAAAGGTGGCAGAGCTAGAGCGGTGTTTGTCAGACTGTGAGACATCTGTGGTGAAAGGTGGCAGAGCTAGAGCGGTGTTTGTCAGACTGTGAGACATCTGTGGTGAAAGGTGGCAGAGCTAGAGCGGTGTTCGTCAGACTGTGAGACATCTGTGGTGAAAGGTGGCAGAGCTAGAGCGGTGTTCGTCAGACTGTGAGACATCCTGAAAATCGGTCTTCTCACATAAAGTCTGTAGCGTCTGAACTGTTTGGCGTAGAAAACTATTATGCCCAGCCAATAGAAAGATGAGACTTTCATGAACATGGTGTTCTCCGTTTTGCTCTACAACCCCCACAAGTGTCACCGGTGACTTGTCTGAAGGTAACCGGTAGAGGTTTTAAAAAACAAATGGATGTATGAAGGGAGTTTTGTGCCTCCCCAAAAAAGGGTTTAATATATATTTTTTATATCCTAGATTTAGGGCAGACACTTCAAAACGTATAAAGTTTCTTATGATACATTTTTGTACTGTCCTTTTTTGCCATTAATGAATGTTATTCAATGTTTCTACAGGCTTTAATAGTAAAGGCCAAAATCAATATTTTATAAAAAATCATTTTTTAAATAAATATTTGTATACCTCAAATTCCAAATCAAATAGCTAAATGATCTAGTATGACCATCTTAAAACAATTTCATATGTCAGCTTAGCACCCCACCTTTTTAGACTAAATCATTATTGATTACAGTTGAAAAGATGTATATTTTATAAAGAAATTAACAAAACACTGAAATGATAACGTGTGTGTCTGTGTATTTGTGTGTGTATGTTTTCTGTGTAGGTACGGACCCAGCCACAGACCTGCGTGGTACAGGTTTCCTGGGGCTGATGCATGCCTTGTACCTGGTAATGGACCCTGAGACGCTGCCTTTAGCCAGAGACATCTTCAAGCTGTCCCAGCACCCCACACAGGTACATACACACACGGGCGACAAACTGTTCAGGTGAGGGCAATTTCAAAGAAGTGGGGACATTATTCAAGTACGCAATCACACATTTAATAGTCTATTTACAAACCTCTACTCTTTCTGCTCAATCTTTCTCTAGAACTTTCCTTTCTGTGTGATGTCCATCAGTATGACCTGTATCGCCCTGCATGCACTCAGAGAAGAGGCCCTCTCCAAGTAAGTGTCCTGCCCTACTCCTCTACAACAGAGACGACAGACGGACAGACACAGACAGAGACAGACAGACAGACAGACAGACAGAGACAGACAGACAGAGACAGACAGACAGAGACAGACAGACAGACAGACAGACAGTGGCTTGACTGTCACTCACAAGAGCGAAATCCTAATTTGTTTGTGTGTTCTTCTTTGTGTGGTGCTTCAGGGAGTGTAACCGTCGACAGCAGGTAGTGGGGGTGTTGAATGAGTTCTACGTTGCCACGTTCCTGCACCTCTACCAGCTGTGGAAGAGCCAGCAGAAGACCATCTCTGACTCCGGCTTCGTCCTGAAAGGTAACTCACTTTGTTTGTACTCCAGGCTTAACCGAGTCCAGTTGTTAACATCCCTCTGGAACACAATCACTTCCCCACTGTGCCTCTGCTCCCCTCCAGAAGTGGAGCTGTTTGCCAAAAAGAACCCCAAGCAGATGCTGCGTCGACTGGACGTCTTCTTGAGGGAGAGGACGTACCCGGACCCCACGGCCCAGCGACCCTCACCCTGCCTGGGGGGGAGAGGGGCCAGGTCTGAGGGAACCAGGGGCAAGGAGATGCACTTCACTGGAGTGTGTGAGCTACCACTAAACATGGAGGGAGAGGCCAGGCTCATCTGACACACAGAGAGTCTGTGTGTACGGCTAGACTAGTCTGAGCTAGAGAGAGAGTGTGTTTGTGTCAGTTGTGTGTGTAGGGACCCCACCAAGCTTTGACCCACTCCCTGCGGTCCTTTCCCATTGATGCTGTAAAACTGCTGTCAGAACAGTTTGTATGGAGTCACTGACTCCTCTCCCAACAGAAGTACTTGTCGGTGTGGCATGGGACTGATGGATGAATAGAAGATGTCATTAAATAGAGAGAGAGAGAGAATGAAAGGTTAGCGTTTCAAGGACTGGTGTGGGTGCAGGCTTTGCTCCAGACAAGCAGTAGCACACCTGATTCTACTAATCATCCAATCATAGTTGGTTTATTGAGGCTAAATCAGAAGCTGCCAAACCCCAGGGCTTCTATCTGTCTGCAGTCCTAGTAGAGTTTTGGAAGGGTGTAGGGTCATTGACTGTCTTCTACTGTCAGCAGAACTGTGTGTGCGTGCACTAGGTATGGAGATTAAGGTGTGTGTTGGCTATAGGGAGTTGGAACTGTGAGGCCTGTGTTTCTGTATGTTGTCAGGTCGATATGTGTGTGTCTGGGTTCGGATGGTTCTTGTCCCAGTGCAGGTTAAATAGGTAGTGTGTGTGTGTGTCTGTGTCTGGGTTTGTCTGGGCTCGGATGGTTCCTGTCTGTCCCAGTGCAGGTTAAATAGGCTGATGTGTGTGTCTGTCCCAGTGCAGGTTAAATAGGCTGATGTGTGTGTGTCTGGGCTCGGATGGTTCCTGTCTGTCCCAGTGCAGGTTAAATAGGCTGATGTGTGTGTGTCTGGGCTCGGATGGTTCCTGTCTGTCCCAGTGCAGGTTAAATAGGCTGATGTGTGTGTGTCTGGGCTCGGATGGTTCCTGTCTCAGTCCCAGTGCAGGTTAAATAGGCTGATGTGTGTGTGTCTGGGCTCGGATGGTTCCTGTCTGTCCCAGTGCAGGTTAAATAGGCTGATGTGTGTGTGTCTGGGCTCGGATGGTTCCTGTCTGTCCCAGTGCAGGTTAAATAGGCTGATGTGTGT
The DNA here is from genome assembly GCF_045791955.1 of Oncorhynchus clarkii lewisi. Lineage (NCBI taxonomy): Eukaryota > Metazoa > Chordata > Actinopteri > Salmoniformes > Salmonidae > Oncorhynchus > Oncorhynchus clarkii. The sequence goes on along the minus strand of NC_092176.1, from coordinate 31,023,000 downwards.
GTGTCTGGGCTCGGATGGTTCCTGTCTCAGTCCCAGTGCAGGTTAAATAGGCTGATGTGTGTGTGACTGGGCTCGGATTGTTCCTGTCTCAGTCCCAGTACAGGTTAAATAGGCTGATGTGTGTGTGTCTGGGCTCGGATGGTTCCTGTCTGTCCCAGTGCAGGTTAAATAGGCTGATGTGTGTGTGTCTGGGCTCGGACGGTTCCTGTCTCAGTCCCAGTGCAGGTTAAATAGGCTTATGTGTGTGTGTCTGGGCTCGGATTGTTCCTGTCTCAGTCCCAGTGCAGGTTAAATAGGCTGATGTGTGTGTGTCTGGGCTCGGATGGTTCCTGTCTGTCCCAGTGCAGGTTAAATAGGCCCAGAGCCCCTAGTTGTTTGGGGGATATATTTTTTAATAATTGAAAAACTATTTTAGTCCTTTCCTAAGGGATAGATGCCATAACAATACATGAAATGATACTGTATATGAAAATGATATATTATATTATGGGTAAGCACTTGATGATAGTGGCAGAATGAGAGGGACTTCTTCTGCTAAGAAACTCAGGAAGACGATGATTCCCTGTTCCCTGTATAGAGTTCTACTGTTGACCATCTTCCCTGTAGTGAATAGGGTTTTACTTAGTGAATAGGGTTTAACGTAGTTTATAGGGTTTTACGTAGTGAATAGGGTTTTACGTAGTGAATAGGGTTTTACGTAGTGAATAGGGTTTTACTTAGTGAATAGGGTTTAACGTAGTTTATAGGGTTTTACGTAGTGAATAGGGTTTTACTTAGTGAATAGGGTTTTACGTAGTGAATAGGGTTTTACGTAGTGAATAGGGTTTCACGTAGTGAATAGGGTTTTACGTAGTGAATAGGGTTTTACTTCGTGAATAGGGTTTAACGTAGTTTATAGGGTTTTACGTAGTGAATAGGGTTTTACGTAGTGAATAGGGTTTTACGTAGTGAATAGGGTTTCATGTAGTGAATAGGGTTTTACGTAGTGAATAGGGTTTTGCGTAGTGAGTAGGGTTTTGCGTAGTGAATAGGGTTTTGCGTAGTGAATAGGGTTTCGCGTAGTGAATAGGGTTTCGTGTAGTGAATAGGGTTTTACGTAGTGAATAGGGTTTTACGTAGTGAATAGGGTTTTACGTAGTGAATAGGGTTTAATGTAGTGAATAGGGTTTTACGTAGTGAATAGGGTTTTACGTAGTGAATAGGGTTTTACGTAGTGAATAGGGTTTTACGCAGTGAATAGGGTTTTACGTAGTGAATAGGGTTTCATGTAGTGAATAGGGTTTTACGTAGTGAATAGGGTTTTACGTAGTGAATAGGGTTTTACGTAGTGAATAGGGTTTCGCGTAGTCAATAGGGTTTCGCGTAGTGAAGAGGGTTTCACGTAGTGAATAGGGTTTTGTGTAGTGAATAGGGTTTTACGTAGTGAATAGGGTTTTACGTAGTGAATAGGGTTTTACGCAGTGAATAGGGTTTTACGTAGTGAATAGGGTTTCATGTAGTGAATAGGGTTTTACGTAGTGAATAGGGTTTTACGTAGTGAATAGGGTTTCGCGTAGTCAATAGGGTTTTGCGTAGTGAAGAGGGTTTCACGTAGTGAATAGGGTTTTGTGTAGTGAATAGGGTTTTACGTAGTGAATAGGGTTTTACGTAGTGAATAGGGTTTCGCGTAGTCAATAGGGTTTCGCGTAGTGAATAGGGTTTTACGTAGTGAATAGGGTTTCGCGTAGTCAATAGGGTTTTACGTAGTGAATAGGGTTTTACGTAGTGAATAGGGTTTTACGTAGTGAATAGGGATTTCACGTAGTGAATAGGGTTATACGTAGTGAATAGGGATTTCACGTAGTGAATAAGGTTTTACGTATTGAATAGGGATTTCACGTAGTGAATAGGGTTTCATTTGAGATGAGCATTTAGACTGGTCAGTCAAGCCAACAGCTATTGGCTGGTTTAGTCTGACCAGTGATAGAAGTCGTCTGGGAGGTTTTCTACATGCATTCCGTTACAGAGCATCCAACTGGAGTTGATTGACCAGTGCCAGAGTAATGTCAGTCGTGTGTGTTATCTGACTCGATCGATAGTGCACACATATTACACACGTGCCTAACTAAAGGTTAGTGTCCAGAGATTATCTTTTTCTAAATGATGAATTGATAGTGATGAGAACAGTGAAAGGTGTGTCTCTATGAAGGTGCAAAGTAAGCAATCCCAACTCTGTCAGAGATCACAATAATACTGGTGTGTGTGTGTGTGTGTGTGATGGTACAGTATGACAGGGGAGCGTACCTCTGCAGTCACAATCAGTAGCATGTTCAGGTAGCACCGGTACTGTAGCTTCCTTGTTGTTTTACCTTCCTTGTAAAGCTTGTTTCTCTTGGTCATGTGGTCTGATTTACAGTCTTTTAGCGTCGGTGCTGTTACTACAGTACATTCACAACATCCCCTCCACAACAGACATGTAGTTAGTAGAGCTACTCAGTGGATCCATGTTTTGTGAGGTACTTGTAGATCTTCAGTAGCCGGTTCTTAAATATGATCTTTGTCTTCTGGGATGAAAGCAGAACAAGCAGGAGGGTCCTCTCTCTAAGAGCAGATCATCAGGTTGGATGTATCACTGGGTCAGGGGTTAAAGTGTACACATCTAGAAACATGATATAAACATCTATAGGTGTGGACATGATCAGCTACAATATGTAGCGTATCTTGTCTTATTGGGTTATTTACAAGCACATCACTATCCACATTTACCCCCCATTTTCAAAAACGTTTTTTTGTTGCCAAGTGTAAGTGTTTTTGTTAGTCAGCTAAATGTGCACTCTTCTAGAATGCTGGAGGTGTGTACAGTGAGTGTTGCTAGGTGACTATTAGGCTTTGTCTGTGTTGTATTTCTAACCGACCTCGAAAGAACAGGGCCTCTATCTCTGTAGCTATAATCTCATCATAGCCCTTGTTAATCTGAAACATTTACTAAAGTAATGTAATTTAACTGAACCTGTATTTCAGATTGGGAAGATACACAAAGTTATTTTATTTTAGCAGAAGTGCTTGTTCCAGTTTGGTGTGTGAATCATGAAGTACAAAAGGTGATTGTTACTGTGTGATTGTTAGTAGGGTATTCTATTGAAATCAGTCAGATTTATTTATAAATAAAGCAATTTTTACATCAGCAGATGTCACAAAGTGCTATACAGAAACCCAGCCTAAAACCCCAAACGGCAAGTAATGCAGATGTAGAAGCACGGTGGCTAGGAAAAACTCTCTAGAAAGGCAGGAACCTAGGAAGAAACCTAAAGAGGAACCAGGCTCTGAGGGGTGGACAGTCCTCTTCTGGCTGTGCTAGGTAGAGAAGAACCAGGCTCTGAGGGGTGGACAGTCCTCTTCTGGCTGTGCTAGGTAGAGAAGAACCAGGCTCTGAGGGGTGGACAGTCCTCTTCTGGCTGTGCTAGGTAGAGAAGAACCAGGCTCTGAGGGGTGGACAGTCCTCTTCTGGCTGTGCTAGGTAGAGAGGAACCAGGCTCTGAGGGGTGGACAGTCCTCTTCTGGCTGTGCTAGGTAGAGAGGAACCAGGCTCTGAGGGGTGGACAGTCCTCTTCTGGCTGTGCTGTGTAGAGAGGAACCAGGCTCTGAGGGGTGGACAGTCCTCTTCTGGCTGTGCTAGGTAGAGAAGAACCAGGCTCTGAGGGGTGGACAGTCCTCTTCTGGCTGTGCTAGGTAGAGAGGAACCAGGCTCTGAGGGGTGGCCAGTCCTCTTCTGGCTGTGCTGGGTAGAGAGGAACCAGGCTCTGAGGGGTGGCCAGTCCTCTTCTGGCTGTGCTGGGTAGAGAGGAACCAGGCTCTGAGGGGTGGCCAGTCCTCTTCTGGCTGTGCTGGGTAGAGAGGAACCAGGCTCTGAGGGGTGGCCAGTCCTCTTCTGGCTGTGCTAGGTAGAGAGGAACCAGGCTCTGAGGGGTGGCCAGTCCTTTTCTGGCTGTGCTGGGTAGAGTGGATAAGAAAAACATTGCTTACCTCAAGACTTGAGACAAATCTTCTCTTTCTCTTCTTTTGGATGTCTGTTGACAAGGACAATGGCTTCTCACTTCATATAACTGCAGGCCTAATCTTTTCTCTTTCCGTTGTTAGACACATACTCCCTGTGTATTCCACACCTGAAACACTAGTGAACTAATGCTGAAGCTGGTAGGCTATGTATTCTATTTCAAATGACACATGCTTGATCCACATGGCTTTATATCAGCCTGACTGCAGATCCACTCCATGTTGACTATGTTAATGATAAGCAAAAGTTCTTGTGGCTGCGACAGTATCCACTTTCGCTGTTGTATTGGTGATTGTTCCCACCTTTGACCATGTCAGGATCATACAGGAACATTGTGCTGCTCCTCCAAATTGGATTTGCATTCCCAAATCAAGGTTTTGTCTTGAATTCCGTGCATATGTTTCCACCCGTTAGGTCCTATTTTATTTTCACTGGTTAGATCTCAGTTCAGAACCAATAGAAAACGGGTCTATAGGCAGCATGCATGGTACTGAATATAACAAATCACTTCATTAATCTCTTGCGCTTTATATGAAGGTGTGCTACTGTTGCTGTTGTCGTCATTTGTCCCCGAAAGCATTCTATGACTGTACCTTGATTGTAGAAGCCCTATTTTATACTGAGTTATTTCAGAAAAATGTGCTGATGTACAGTAATGTATTGTATGGAGAAACTTAAATAAATGCCATTTAAAACACAGCCATTTGCTTGTTATTTTTTCTCTGTGCTGTGATTTATTATTCTCAGTTTGCCTTTTTCAATGCTATTTTTAGAAACACTTAAGTGACCTGCGTAGACCAGGGTTTCTTAAGCTTGGGTCGGGACCCAAAGAGGGCCTGAGCATGTGATAGGTGGATAGTGAGTTATGAGTAAACATTTAAAATCACACACCATTTCCTCTTCATTTGGGTCATTCAAGGACAGTACATTTCTCATTTGGGTCTGGAGCTGAAGCGGTTTAAGAACCTCTGGTCTAGACTGTTCCCCAGTTTTGTGGAGATACTACTGGTTCTAGGCCTGTTCACGCTTCAACAACAGAAAGGGATTGTTAAGGGGTCCACAAACAGGTTCAGTTTGCTCCTAGCAGGACTCGGCTAGAGGCCGCCAACGTCTGTGTTCACATACGTAGACACACATAGACACACCCCCTAAAGCAGATTCAACCAGATTCAGACACAGCCTGATTTTTTCTTTTTTCTTTTCTTGAGCGCATGGTCAGGGGGCCCGGAACATAAATACAAATCATTTGTAGACTGCAAATTGACCACAATAATCCCAAATGGATATAATATTTGACTGAAACATCATTTCAAACCTTGCTTACATTTGTGTATGATCACGTGTCTCTGTATCAGACGTGGAAATACTTGGGAACAATTTTCTTAAATTAAAATCACTTGGAGCTGATTTCCTGGTGTTTTTACAGTCATGTCCAACAATTTAAAAAAATATATGATTTTTCTTTTGTATTTATTTTTGCTCAGAAAACTTTGTGGCCAAATTAAACCACCTGCCAGTTGGGGAACCCTGTCCTAAAGCTTCAGCAGTGATGGGGTTTCTCTCGTAGTTTTCTAGCTTTACCACTTGAGGGCGTCCTTTGACAGTGTAATTAAGACTTGTACAAGGGTTCAGGGTGCCAGGTTCAATTCCAGTCTGTTAAATTGGAAGTTATTCTTCACACTAGAACAGTGTAGTTCCTAAATGAACCCCAACCCTGCACATTTTGTACAGTGGAAAGATGAGACATTTAGCCATCGCGTGTGTATTTCAACCCCACATCAGTGAATCACACATAGCTGACCTGTCCTGTCTCTTCACACTTACTATAGAGGCTAAAATTATCTCCTGAACTGACGGAGGTGAAATGGATTTGAACCCAACCCTGATTTCTACACATATCATTGTTGTCATACTACTTTACACTCCCCATTGTCCCTTCATGTGATGGCTTCCATGTGATGGCTTCCATGTGATGGCCTGTGGGTTATACAAAGTGTGATGAAATAAGTAAATATCTCCTCCAGTTCTGCATATTTGAGCCATTTGTGTTTCACGCCCTGAAGGGAGCCCGGGTTCTCTGCTTCACTTCAGATTCACAGCTCCAAACCAGCTTCTGTGTGACTAAATATGGACACAGTGTATGAAGACCTGAGTGTTGCCAGTCCTCCACTATTACATCCCTAAGCACAACTCCAGTGTATTGGCTTGTTTGCCAGATATGTCACTGCCGCTCTAGTTTATTGACCTGTTGTGAGGGTGTCTTTCCTTCTGTTCAGGAATATGTGACTCAGTCATGCACATGGGTAGACCAGACAAACAGACAGAGCTGTAATGTGGCTCAAACCTCTCCTCTGCCGGAGAAGGAGAGGTAATAGAGAGGAGAGAAGCCAGGCAGGTTAGAGAGAGTGTCTGCTATGGAGCACCTTAACACCTTTGACATCAGGCCCGTTCACATCCGTTAGGCTGAAGACCATCTGTGCCTCAGGTACTGCATTTGCAACGCCAGGGTTGTGGGTTTGGAAAAAGTCTGAAAATGTATACACTCACGACTGTAAGTTGCTCTGGATAAGAGTGTCTGCTAAATGACGTAAATGCTGACTGTTGTTTTCGTCATTTTTCTTTCCAGGTGCACCATGTCTCGCTCTTTCACTACTAACAGATCTGTCTGGATGTGTTTTCAAAGAAAATAAAGACAGATGCAGAGTGCGCCAACCCATTCGTCACGCTCACGTGTTTTTTCTAATAAAGAGGCTTTGGCGTCCTCTAGCCAAGCCAGAGTGGAGGACAAGAGAGACCGATCTGAGATCCAACCAGACAGCACCTGTTGCTTCTATCTACAGTAGAGCCAGACACAATGGTTTCTCATCAATATTTTTTATAGTGTTGTCTTCATATTCAAGCAATGAGAGTTTTTTGTTTTTGTTACTATATTTGGCTTGATATGCATTCCACTGGTACTGTAACAAACGTCAATTCATTTATGGGGAAAGAATTGGGCCTCCACCAGTTCTGTCTGTCTGTAGTCCTGAAAGGAGACCTCACCTCATGCAGTGGGCTATTAGGGTGGAGTAGAGCGAGGCAGGCACTATTAAAACCGTGGGCTCCCGAGTGGCGTAGCGGTCTAAGGCACTGGATCTCAGTCCCATAGGGCGGCACACAATTGGCCCAGCATCGTCCGGGTTTGGCCGGGGTAGGCTGTCATTGTAAATAAGAAATTGCTCTTAACTGACTTGCCTAGTTAAATAAAGGTTAAAAAAATGAATAATACTAAAAAATAAAAACATGTTTAACCCTGAGGCCTCGGAGCACATTAGTTTACCTTTTCAAAAGGGTAGACAAATTACACTTAACAAGCAATTGGAGGTGCTTTTGCATAGTAATGATGTTTTAAACTTCTCCCACACTCCTTGTAAACTGTGCATACAGCATAGCATACACCCTAACACTGCAGTTTTTAAGATCAGGTCAGAGGGTTGTTCCAGCAGTCATTGGCCAACCAAAGCCAGATGGGTTACTCCATAGTTCCCAAATGCTATAGTAGTATTTATTCTAAATGTCACAGGTTTGCTACCTTTAGACCGAAAAGGAGAACACTTTCTTTAAGCCTAATGTCTATCGCAGCCTGTTTGCAGCTGGTGATAGTGATATGATCCATATGCCCTGACAGAGTGAAAGTACTGTAGGAACCTACAAAACGAGATCTGCTAGACTTCTATGGTACAGGCGTTTGCACTTGCTATAACCACAGGGTCATTGGTTCAAGTCCCACTTCAATGGGACATGTTAGGTTCTAAATGAACCTCACGGACAATTAGTATAGTTTAAACCAACTCTATTCACTCATTGGTCATACAGTTGCATAAGACAAGGAACATTTTCACACAAGCTCTGGTATTTAACCCTTTCTCCCATGCTGAGCCCCTCGTACACATCTGAACAGCCAATACACCCCTGTTGCTAACCAGAAGATTAGTGGTATATGTTCTTCCTCATCTAACTTGACCTCTGCCCCAAAGTGCTCACTCCTCCCCAACTCACAGCTATCATGTTGACACGTACCAGACTGTGCCTCTTCTCCTCCCATAGGATCCCTGATGTCTGACAATAACATATCCTGGTAGAATGTAAACATCATACATTCCCCTCTCCTTCGGTACCATGAATAAGGATATTTCATATTTTCAAGTTTAAAAGCTAGTTCCCAACACCCCTACAACTCTGCACTATACACAGTTATCATTGTGCTTATGGGAAATCACTTTACACAGGCGACATCCACTGGTATTATAATAGGGCAGTTGGCCAACACCAACATGCTCAGACCACAGGAAATGCATCTCATACTGTGATAGCTTGTTTGGAATGCATTACTCTTCAGAGGTCCTGGGGCAATAAAGGCTGGGTAGGCTACTCTCACTGTCTTAGTGTCTCTCCACCTCTTTCCCTCCCCCTTTCGCCTACCGATACCCATTTTTTAAATAAATGTCAATGCAGTCTCCACCTACTGTAAATTTGAGATGATAAAAGTATTTTAAAGCATGCAAAAGTGATTTATTTTCTAGCTTCCAGACTGTAGCTGTGTATGTTAGACATCTAAGAAGGTTTAGGAGGGGTTCAGAATGTTACAAGTCTAAAGGAAGAGCGGGAGAATGAAGGCATGAAGCTGGGTGTAGTATAAAAATCTGTTTCCATGTGTACCTAGATAGCCTTCTGGAACACAGCATTTCTCTCTCTCTCTCTCTCTCTCTCTCTCTCTCTCTCTCTCCCTCTCACATACACACTGACACATTCTCTCTCTTACTCACCCCTTTTTCCTTCCTTCTCTCTCTACCTCCTCTCCTCTCTCACGCTCACTCCCTCTCCCTCTCCCTCTCCCTCTCTCTCTCTGATGTCATTGTTTCCTGCCCCTGTAGAGCTGAGCTCAGGACTGTTTGCTGAGGTACTGTTGCAGTCAAAAGCATGACATAGAAGTTGACGTCATGGACTAGACATCAACAGAACCACAGATATACAGTTGAAGTCGGAAGTTTACATACACCTTAGCCAAATACATTTATACTCAGTTTTTCACAATTTAATCCTAGTAAAAATTCCGTCTTAGTTCAGTTAGCATCACCACTTTATTTTAAGAATGTGAAATGTCAGAATAATAGTCAAGAGAATTATTTATTTCAGCTTTTATTTCTTTCATCACATTCCCAGTGGGTCAGAAGTTTACATACACTAAATTAATATTTGGTAGCATTGCCTTTAAATGGTTTAACTTGGGTCAAATGTTTCAGGTAGCCTTCTACAAGCTTCCCACAATAAGTTGGGTGAATTTTGGCCCATTCCTCCTGACAGAGCTGGTGTAACAGTCAGGTTTGGAGGCCTCCTTGCTCGCACATGCTTTTTCTATGGGATTGAGGTCAGGGCTTTGTGATGGCCACTCCAATACTTTGACTTTGTTGTCCTTAAGCCATTTTGCCACAACTTTGGAAGTTTGCTTGGGGTCATTGTCCATTTAGAAGACTTTAGCTTTAACTTCCTGACTGATGTCTTGAGATGTTGCTTCAATATATCCTAATAATTGTCCTGCCTCATGATGCTATCTATTTTGTGAATTGCAAACAGTTCTATTTTTGTTCCATCAGACCAGAGGACATTTCTACAAAAAGTACAATCTTTGTCCCCATGTGCAGTTGCAAACCGTAATCTGGCTTTTTTATGGCGGTTTTGGAGCAGTGGCTTCTTCCTTGCTGAGCGGCCTTTCAGGTTATGTTGAAATAGGACTCGTTTTACTGTGGATATAGATACTTTTGTACCTGTTTCCTCCAGCATCTTCACAAGGTCCTTTGCTGTTGTTCTGGGATTGATTTGCATTTTTCGCACCAAAGTACGTTCATCTCTAGGAGACAGAACGTGTCTCCTTCCTGAGCGATATGACGGCTGCATGGTCACATGGTGTTTATACTTGCGTACTATTGTTTGTACAGATGAACATGGTACCTTCAGGCGTTTTGAAAATACATCCACAGGTACACCTCCAATTGACTCAAATGATGTCACTTAGCCTATCAGAAGCTTCTAAAGCCATGACATCATTTTCTGGAATTTTCCAAGCTGTTTAAAGGTGCAGTCAACTTAGTGTATGTAAACTTCTGACCCACTGGAATTGTGACACAGTGAATTATAAATGAAATAATCTGTCTGTAAACAATTGTTGGAAAAATTACTTGTCATGCAAAGTAGATGTCCTAACCGACTTGCCAAAACTATAGTTTGTTAACAAGAAATGTGTGGAGTGGTTGAAAACAAGTTTTAATGACTCCAACCTAAGTGTATGTAAACTTCCGACTTCAACTGTACATACTTTTAGAATTAGAAGTGTTACATACATGCAGATGAAGTGACGTTCAAGGAGCAGACCTAACGGAAGGAAGCCATGCCAACTGATATTATCCTGTGATGGACAACATGCTGAGTCAGTCAGCAATGATCAACATGGTAGTGACATGAGGATGAATCGGTGAATATGCTTTTCCAACTTGGCCTTGGAAGGTATTGCTACTCTACAATGGCCGTCTGTGTCCCATTCTCTGATTAGGTTTATAAAAACTTGCAAGTTGAACAAAGGAGTGTGTTTCATTCGTTGTGTGTGTGTGTGTGTGTGTGTGTGTGTGTGTGTGTGTGTGTGTGTGTGTGTGTGTGTGTGTGTGTGTGTGTGTGTGTGTGTGTGTGTGTGTGTGTGTGTGTGTGTGTGTGTGTGTGTGTGTGTGTGTGTGCCTGTTTGCGGGAGTGTCATGTGTTGGTTCAATGAGTCATGAGGACTCGCAAGTCCACGCATCTGTCAAGCATCTCTCGATAGCTTGAAAAAACACTAATCAGTCATCATCACACTTTCACACATCAGGGTCTGGCTGTTTTGCCCAATGTTGTCCCTTTGTCCTTGTTATGTTACGGGTGAGTGATTGCAACTGCAATCCAGCCCACAAACTCTTTCCAGTTCACAAATTATTCTTAGTGCAAAATAGATATTTGAATGCCCAGTGCCCACTATCTAATTTATATTTCATCACAAACGATGGGAAGTTTACTTCATTCACTGTTTTCACAGGTTAAGCACATTATGATAATGAGTTTATAATGGTGGAAGTTGTTTTTGGCTGACGTCCATTTTGGTCTAATCAGTATCATGCCATGTAGTCAATACTCCCACTTGGAGAGAAATTCAAGAAAACCATGACTTGATGCTTTTACAGACAGTAGGAAGAGAGAGAATGGGAGGGAGTGAGAGGACAGAGAGATGGAAACTACACTGAGTCAGATACAGTAATGATCCCATTTGCAAAGTTGGAAGGAATGTTTTGAGAGGAAATGGGATGCTGTGTGTACCTTGGTAGAATAAGAACAGCTAGTTTTTATGTTTTTTTTTCAGCAATCTCAGATAGTTTGATTTATATTTTTATTTATAATCTCTGCATTGGGCCCCCAGTGAAATCCTTGTGATGGGTAGGACATGAGAGCATAGGAAAACCACATACACTCACTAGGGCCCACCTTTCCTGGGGTTTGACGTTTTGTTTCTGCTCTCTTGTGAAATGAGTAAACTCCAGTCACTGGAGTTTTACTAATAAACTGGCTTCTCAGTTTGAGTTTAATGTAGTCTGAACCGAAATCTGCAGCATTCTTTGGCTGGAACGTCATCCCTGGACACAGACTGAATCCCCATCAACCGCAGTTAGCAGAGCCCTCTCTGAAATCTAACTTTCCATTACATGTTTATCTATTGTCTGCCAGGTTTTCAGTATTTGCATATTGGCATATTTTTCTGCTCTTCTCTCCAGTGGCGTGCAAAGTATGGGATTATAATGACAGAACTATGTGAGTTTGTATTTTGAATTTCGTGGTCGCAAATTGAGATTTGTGGTTGTAAATCTGATTCGCAAATGTGTAATTTGACATTTGAATACATTCAATAAGATTTGCAAGTATAATTTATTTTCAGAATTATTACAAATCCATTTCCGAGTATGAATATTCTGCTGTGAATCAAAAATACACTTGCAAATACACTTGCAGTTTTGTGGAAAGATATTTGCTAGTGAAAATATGATTAGCACTGTGGGGGCAGCACCTTTTACTCTTGACCAATAATTTCCCTCTGCCAAAACCACAACAGCCTAATCATTGGCTGGATTGTTCCATCAATCAAATCTCAGGAATTAGCACCCCACATTAGAAAGAGAAGATGAAGTAAATGAAACGAAAACTATCTACTTGAAAGTAATAATCTCTTTTGTCTGTGTTCAATATTTTTTGTGAAAAGGAATTACAGTAGTTTGCCAGCCATTGCATTGACAACCGCTATCAACTACTAGCCAAGATAAAGCAAAGCAGTTTGACACATACAACAACACAAAGTTACACATGGAATAAACAAACATACAGTCAATAATACAGTAGGATAAGGGAGCTAAGGCAATAAATAGGCCATGGTAGCAAAGTAATTACAATAAGCAATTAAACACTGGAATGGTAGATGTGCAGAAGATGAATGTGCAAGTAGAGATACTAGGGTGCAAAGGAGCAAGATAAATAAATACAGTATGTGGATGAGGTAGTTGGATGGGCTATTTACAGATGGGCTATGTACAGGTGCAGTAATCTGTGAGCTGCTCTGACAGCTGGTGTTTAAAGCTAGTGAGGGAGATATGAGTCTCCAGCTTCAGTGATTTTTGCAGTTCGTTCCAGTCATTGAAAGCAGAGAACTGGAAGGAAAGGCGGCCAAAGGAAGAATTGTCTTTGGGGGTGACCAGTGAGATATACCTGCTGGAGCGCGTGCTACAGGTGGGTGCTGCTATGGTGACCAGTGAGCTGAGATAAGGCGGGGCTTTACCAAGCAGAGACTTGTAGATGACCTGGAGCCAGTGGGTTTGGCGGTGAGTATGAAGCGAGGGCCAGCCAACGAGAGAGTATAGGTCGCAGTGGTGGGTAGTACATGGGGCTTTGGTGACAAAACGGATGGCACTGTGATAGACTGCATCCAATTTGTTGAGTAGAGTGTTGGAGGCTATTTTGTAAATGACATCGCCAAAGTCGAGGATCGGTAGGATAGTCAGTTTTACCCTCATATGTTTGGCAGCATGAGTGAAGGATGCTGTGTTGCGAAATAGGAAGCCGATTCTAGATTTAATTTTGGATTGGAGATGCTTAATGTGAGTCTGGAAGGAGAGTTTACAGTCTAACCAAACACCTAGATATTTGTAGTTGTCCACGTATTCTAAGTCAGAACCGTCCAGAGTAGTGATGCTGGACGGGCGGGCAGGTGCGGGCTATTGGTTCAATAGCATGCATTTAGTTTTACTTGCATTTAAGAGCAGTTGGAGGCCACGGAAGGAAAGGTGTATGGCATTGAAGCTCGTCTCGAGGTTAGTTAACACAGTGTCCAAAGAAGGGCCAGAGGTATACAGAATGGTGTCGTCTGTGTAGAGGTGGATCAGAGAATCACCAGCAGCAAGAGCGACATCACAGTAATGTCTCTTATCGATGGCGGTTATGATATCGTTTAGGACCTTGAGCGTGGCTGAGGTGCACCCATGACCAGCTCTGAAACCAGATTGCATAGCGTAGAAGGTACGGTGGAATTCAACTGTTTCAACTGTTCTGCCTGTGATTATTATTATTTGACCATGCTGGTCATTTATGAACATTTGAACATCTTGGCCATGTTCTGTTATAATCTCCACCCGGCACAGCCAGAAGAGGACTGGCCACCCCACATAGCCTGGTTCCTCTCTAGGTTTCTTCCTAGGTTTTGGCCTTTCTAGGGAGTTTTTCCTAGCCACCGTGCTTCTACACCTGCATTGCTTGCTGTTTGGGGTTTTAGGCTGGGTTTCTCTACAGCACTTTGAGATATCAGCTGAAGTACGAAGGGCTATATAAATAAATTTGATTTGATGATTCAAAATTGTCAGTAATCTGTTTGTTAACTTGGCTTTCGAAGACCTTAGAACGGCAGGGTAGGATAGATCTATAGCAGTTACTCTAGTGGGTCTAGAGTGTCTCCCGCTTTGAAGAGGGAGATGACCACGGCAGCTTTCCAATCTTTGGGAATCTCAGACGATACGAAAGAGAGGTTAAACAGGCTGGTAATAGGGGTCGCAACAATTTTGGCAGATCATTTTAGAAAGAAAGGGTCCAGATTGTCTAGCCCGGCTGATTTCTAGGGGTCCAGATTTGGCAGCTCTTTCAGAACATCAGCTATCTGGATTTTGGTGAAGGAGAAATGGGGGAGGCTTGGGCGAGTTGCTGTGGGGGGTGCAGGGCTGTTGATCGGGATAGGGGTAGCCAGGTGGAAAGCATGGCCAGCCGTAGAAAAATTCTTATTGAAATTCTCAATTATAGTGGATTTATCAGTGGTGACAGTGTTTCCTAGCCTCAGTGCAGTGGGCAGCTGGGAGGAGGTGCTCTTATTCTCCATGGACTTTACAGTGTCCCAGAATTTTTGGGAGTTTGTGCTACAGGATGAAAATTTCTGCTTGAAAAAGCTAGTTGTTGCTTTCCTAACTGCCTGTGTATATTGGTTCCTAACTTCCCTGAAAAATTGCATATCAGGGGGGCTATTCGATGCTAATGCAGAACGCCACAGGATGTTTTTGTGCTGGTCAAGGGCAGTCAGGTCTGGAGAGACCCAAGGGCTATATCTGTTCCTGGTTCTACATTTTTTGAATGGGGCATGCTTATTTAAGTTGGCGAGGAAGGCACTTTTAAAGAATAACCAGGTATCCTCTACTGACGGAATGTGGTCAATATCCTTCAAAGATACCCGGGCCAGATCGATTAGAAAGGCCTGCTCGCTGAAGTGTTTTGACAGCGATGAGGGGTGGTCGTTTGACCGCAGACCCATTACAGATGCAGGCAATGAGGCAGTGATCGCTGAGATCTTGGTTGAAAACAGCAGAGGTGTATTTGGAGGGCAAGTTGGTTAGGATGATATCTATGAGGGTGCCCGTGTTTACGGATTTAGGGTTGTACCATTGTGTGTTCATTGATCATTTGTGTGAGATTGAGGGCATCTGGCTTAGATTGTAGGATGGCCGGGGTGTTAAGCATGTCCCAGTGTAGGTCATCTAGCAGCACGAGCTCTGAAGATAGATGGGGGGCAATCAATTCACATATGGTATCCAGGGCACAGCTGGGGGCAGAGGGTGGTCTATAGCAAGCAGCAACTGTGAGAGACTTGTTTCTGGAAAGGTGGATTTTTAAAAGTAGAATCTTGAATTGTTTGGGTACAGACCTGGATAGTAAGTCAGAACTCTGCAGGCTAGCAGATGAGCATTTAGGGGACGTCGTGGCGTAGGGGCCAGTTGAGTACCCTCTCGAGCAGGTTACGTCGGTAGTCCAGTCGTGAAGGATCAGCGGGGTTCCGTGCCCCATACCGGCAGTAGAAGGGGTCCAGGTATTGTAGCCCAGGAGTGGCTGATGGGTCTCTTTAGCTAGCCGGAAAAATGGGCCTAGCATGGGCTAGCTCCAGGCTAATTGGTGCTTGCTTCGGGACAGACGTTAGCCAGGGGTAGTCACTCAAGTTGCAGCTAGCTAGCTGCGATGATCCAGTGAAACGGTTCCGAGCTTGCGGTAGGAATCCAGAGATTTGGAGAGAAAATAGGTCCCGTATTCTCTTGTTTGAGTCGCGTTGTACAAACTGGCAAGAGCTTTTTGAGCGGAAGGTTAGCCGATGACCGCTAGCAGTGGTTAGCTGTCTACTAGCTACAAGCTAGTAAGCTGGCTAGCTTCTGTTGGGGGATTCCGGTTCCGAGGTAAATAAAAATACTTTAGAGAAAACAGATCCACACCACATTGGGTGAGGTGGGTTGCAGGAGAGTATTTTGAAGTTGAGGTTTAGAAAAATATAAAAAAGATATGTAAAGAAAAAGATATATACATGGGACACGACAAGACGAAGGACAAAGACGTCTGACTGCTACGCCATCTTGGATCAATGCAGTGTAGCTAATGTTAGCTAGGTTTTTAGAAAATAAATATATATTTGAAGCTGTTTTAAAGACTTGTTACTGACTTTTGAACACTTGTCAAACTACTTAATTTCACTGCCTGTTTATTGATTAATTGGTGAATGAAAAAGTTGGATTAATGTTATTCATGTTTTTGTTATTGCATTTCAGGTGGAGAGGGAGTAAGAGACAGCCATTTTATATTGCATTGTAATTTGCACTGCACTATTTATTAGACCTAGATATTGTATGTACTGATATGTAGGCTGTGTGTGACATTTAAAATGTATTTATTTCAGTCCTTGAATAATAATGTTCTGTACTATGTATGTGTTACTGATATAGACATTTATATGTTTAAGGTAATGACTAAACATATTCCATATTCCCTGTTACTGTATAATGGAGTGAAATGTATTTGAATCATAGGACAAGAAAATATTTTACTATTTAGCAATATAGGCGAGACAGTGTGTGCATAGGAAAAGAAGAACTGTCAACAGACAGCTTGTGACAGATAACTTGTGACCACTGTGAAACTGATAACAGGAAGGACGTCTCCCCACCCAGGGATGGGAGAAACCATTAGGTTTGCAGTAGATTATGTGACATGTTGTAGGATATGATAAGCAATGTATGTGTTGGAGAAAACTTGTAAACAGCATTGACAGTGTTAGAGAGGAGGGCATTTATATGACCAAATGTGAGGTATAAAAGGCTATGTGCATTTTTTAGAGCTCTATTGAATAAACATTTTGACTATTGTAAGCTGGGGCTCTGTCTGTTTCATTCAACCGGAGTCTTACAAATTTTAGGTGGCAGACTGAGTAGTTTAATTGAAGTTCAGTTTATGAACATTGATAACATAATTCTCATAACAGTTACGTATGCCTCTTGGAGGAGGGAACACAACACCCCGCTACATCAACTCCCATTGGAGTGAAAAAAAGTATGTGATAGTAGGTGCGGGGAAGGACGACAGAGGCAGAGAAACACTGTTTACCGTGTTTAGGAATTATACATTCCCTGTAATATGGGGAAAAGGGGCAGGACGGAACCAAAGCAAAGAAAGTAAAAGTTAGAGTCCCCTCTCCTACCTTCCCACTTCTTACCTAGCCTTAAGCACCAACTGGCGAGCTAACCAAAATACAGGGGGTGGTCCACCCAGGTCTTACCTAGTGTGCATAGACAGATTAAATACTACAGGTTGTGTATGCCCACAGCACTCTTGCCTAAACACTCCCACGGTGTGTTCCCCTTCCCCCTGGGAACAAATGAAACAGAATAATTTACGTGAACACTTTCAATTAACCAAAAACAATAAGTTCTATTGGCATATACAGTGCCTTGCGAAAGTATTCGGCCCCCTTGAACTTTGCGACCTTTTGCCACATTTCAGGCTTCAAACACAAAGATATAAAACTGTATTTTTTTGTGAAGAATCAACAACAAGTGGGACACAATCATGAAGTAGAACATCTATTGGATATTTAAAACTTTTTTAACAAATCAAAAACTGAAAAATTGGGCGTGCAAAATTATTCAGCCCCTTTACTTTCAGTGCAGCAAACTCTCTCCAGAAGTTCAGTGAGGATCTCTGAATGATCCAATGTTGACCTAAATGACCAATGATGATAAATACAATCCACCTGTGTGTAATCAAGTCTCCGTATAAATGCACCTGCACTGTGATAGTCTCAGAGGTCCGTTAAAAGCGCATAGAGCATAATGAAGAACAAGGAACACACCAGGCAGGTTCGAGATACTGTTGTGAAGAAGTTTAAAGCCGGATTTGGATACAAAAAGATTTCCCAAGCTTTAAACATCCCAAGTAGCACTGTGCAAGCGATAATATTGAAATGGAAGGAGTATCAGACCACTGCAAATCTACCAAGACCTGGCCGTCCCTCTAAACGTTCAGCTCATACAAGGAGAAGACTGATCAGAGATGCAGCCAAGAGGCCCATGATCACTCTGGATGAACTGCAGAGATCTACAGCTGAGGTGGGAGACTCTGTCCATAGGACAACAATCAGTCAGTCGTATATTGCACAAATATGGCCTTTATGGAAGAGTGGCAAGAAGAAAGCCATTTCTTAAAGATATCCATAAAAAGTGTTGTTTAAGGTTTGCCACAAGCCACCTGGGAGACACACCAAACATGTGGAAGAAGGTCTGGTCAGATGAAACCAAAATTGAACTTTTTGGCAACAATGCAAAACATTATGTTTGGCGTAAAAGCAACACAGCTGAACACACCATCCCCACTGTCAAACATGGTGGTGGCAGCATCATGGTTTGGGCCTGCTTTTCTTCAGCAGGGACAGGGAAGATGGTTAAAATTGATGGGAAGATGGATGGAGCCAAATACAGGACCATTCTGGAAGAAAACCTGATGGAGTCTGCAAAAGACCTGAGACTGGGACGAAGATCTGTCTTCCAACAAGACAATGATCCAAAACATAAAGCAAAATCTACAATGGAATGGTTCAAAAATAAACATATCCAGGTGTTAGAATGGCCAAGTCAAAGTCCAGACCTGAATCCAATCGAGAATCTGTGGAAAGAACTGAAAACTGCTGTTCACAAATGCTCTCCATCCAACCTCACTGAGCTCGAGCTGTTTTGCAAGGAGGAATGGGAAAAAAATTCAGTCTCTCGATGTGCAAAACTGATAGAGACATACCCCAAGCGACTTACAGCTGTAATCGCAGCAAAAGGTGGCGCTACAAAGTATTAACTTAAGGGGGCTGAATAATTTTGCACGCCCAATTTTTCAGTTTTTGATTTGTTAAAAAAGTTTGAAAGATCCAATAAATGTCGTTCCACTTCATGATTGTGTCCCACTTGTTGATTCTTCACAAAAAAATACAGTTTTATATCTTTATGTTTGAAGCCTGAAATGTGGCAAAAGGTTGCAAAGTTCAAGGGGGCCGAATACTTTCGCAAGGCACTGTACATATCTTTGAAGGAGCGGCTACAAAATAATATCAACAAAACTTTCACTGACCGCCACAACAACAGACACAGGACATAAAAATGAAGGTAGTTTCCCTAATGAAGGAACACAGGCTTTTAATAAAGCTGTAGAAGGAGTTGGTAATGAAGAGACAGCTGTATCCCCTGACGAGAGGGAGGGGTCAGAGCTCCAATCAGCGATGGGGCCAACCAATCAGCTGCTTCAGGAATCCAGGAAGCCATTTCCTGAAATATACACACACACATACAAACCCACAACAACACAGAAACTGGGGAACGTAACAGTATGTCACGTCCTGATCTGTTTCGCCTGTCCTTGTGCTTGTCTCCACCCCCCTCCAGGTGTCGCCTATCTTCCCCATTATCCCCTGGGTACTTATACCTGTGTTCTCTGTTTGTATGTTGCCAGTTCATCTTGTTTGTCAAATCAACCAGTGGTTTGGCTCAGCGCCTGTTTGTACCAGTCTCTCTTTTTCCTCACCCTCCTGGTTTTGACCCTGTCTCTGAGCCCACCTGCCTGACCACTCTGCTTGACCCAGCCTGCTTGACCCAGCCTGCTGTCCTGTACCTTTGCCCCACCTCTGGATTACCAATCTCTACCTGCCTGCCGTCCAGTACCTTTGCCCCACTACTCTGGATTATCGACCCCTGCCTGCCTTGACCTGTCGTTTGCCTGCCCGTTGCTGTAATAAACATTGTTACTTTGACACAGTCTGCATCTGGGTCTTACCTTCTAACCTGATAATGTATTATGTCATGTTTCATGTGGACCCCAGGAAGAGTAATGGGGATCCTAATACCAAAATATCACTAGAAAGCAGCATGCTGCCAGACCACCAAAGGACCCTAAGGGTATTAGTCAATGCTTATGAACTGGATATTGGATTTGGATATTGGATAGACAGATTAAATACTACAGGTTGTGTATGCCCACAGCACTCTTGCCTAAACACTCCCACGGTGTGTTCCCCTTCCCCCTGGGAACAAATGAAACAGAATAATTTACGTGAACACTTTCAATTAACCAAAAACAATAAGTTCTATTGGCATATACAGTGCCTTGCGAAAGTATTCGGCCCCCTTGAACTTTGCGACCTTTTGCCACATTTCAGGCTTCAAACACAAAGATATAAAACTGTATTTTTTTGTGAAGAATCAACAACAAGTGGGACACAATCATGAAGTAGAACATCTATTGGATATTTAAAACTTTTTTAACAAATCAAAAACTGAAAAATTGGGCGTGCAAAATTATTCAGCCCCTTTACTTTCAGTGCAGCAAACTCTCTCCAGAAGTTCAGTGAGGATCTCTGAATGATCCAATGTTGACCTAAATGACCAATGATGATAAATACAATCCACCTGTGTGTAATCAAGTCTCCGTATAAATGCACCTGCACTGTGATAGTCTCAGAGGTCCGTTAAAAGCGCATAGAGCATAATGAAGAACAAGGAACACACCAGGCAGGTTCGAGATACTGTTGTGAAGAAGTTTAAAGCCGGATTTGGATACAAAAAGATTTCCCAAGCTTTAAACATCCCAAGTAGCACTGTGCAAGCG
Source organism: Oncorhynchus clarkii lewisi (assembly GCF_045791955.1). Lineage (NCBI taxonomy): Eukaryota > Metazoa > Chordata > Actinopteri > Salmoniformes > Salmonidae > Oncorhynchus > Oncorhynchus clarkii. The sequence goes on along the minus strand of NC_092176.1, from coordinate 31,002,434 downwards.
ATAATATTGAAATGGAAGGAGTATCAGACCACTGCAAATCTACCAAGACCTGGCCGTCCCTCTAAACGTTCAGCTCATACAAGGAGAAGACTGATCAGAGATGCAGCCAAGAGGCCCATGATCACTCTGGATGAACTGCAGAGATCTACAGCTGAGGTGGGAGACTCTGTCCATAGGACAACAATCAGTCAGTCGTATATTGCACAAATATGGCCTTTATGGAAGAGTGGCAAGAAGAAAGCCATTTCTTAAAGATATCCATAAAAAGTGTTGTTTAAGGTTTGCCACAAGCCACCTGGGAGACACACCAAACATGTGGAAGAAGGTCTGGTCAGATGAAACCAAAATTGAACTTTTTGGCAACAATGCAAAACATTATGTTTGGCGTAAAAGCAACACAGCTGAACACACCATCCCCACTGTCAAACATGGTGGTGGCAGCATCATGGTTTGGGCCTGCTTTTCTTCAGCAGGGACAGGGAAGATGGTTAAAATTGATGGGAAGATGGATGGAGCCAAATACAGGACCATTCTGGAAGAAAACCTGATGGAGTCTGCAAAAGACCTGAGACTGGGACGAAGATCTGTCTTCCAACAAGACAATGATCCAAAACATAAAGCAAAATCTACAATGGAATGGTTCAAAAATAAACATATCCAGGTGTTAGAATGGCCAAGTCAAAGTCCAGACCTGAATCCAATCGAGAATCTGTGGAAAGAACTGAAAACTGCTGTTCACAAATGCTCTCCATCCAACCTCACTGAGCTCGAGCTGTTTTGCAAGGAGGAATGGGAAAAAAATTCAGTCTCTCGATGTGCAAAACTGATAGAGACATACCCCAAGCGACTTACAGCTGTAATCGCAGCAAAAGGTGGCGCTACAAAGTATTAACTTAAGGGGGCTGAATAGTTTTGCACGCCCAATTTTTCAGTTTTTGATTTGTTAAAAAAGTTTGAAAGATCCAATAAATGTCGTTCCACTTCATGATTGTGTCCCACTTGTTGATTCTTCACAAAAAAATACAGTTTTATATCTTTATGTTTGAAGCCTGAAATGTGGCAAAAGGTTGCAAAGTTCAAGGGGGCCGAATACTTTCGCAAGGCACTGTACATATCTTTGAAGGAGCGGCTACAAAATAATATCAACAAAACTTTCACTGACCGCCACAACAACAGACACAGGACATAAAAATGAAGGTAGTTTCCCTAATGAAGGAACACAGGCTTTTAATAAAGCTGTAGAAGGAGTTGGTAATGAAGACAGCTGTATCCCCTGACGAGAGGGAGGGGTCAGAGCTCCAATCAGCGATGGGGCCAACCAATCAGCTGCTTCAGGAATCCAGGAAGCCATTTCCTGAAATATACACACACACATACAAACCCACAACAACACAGAAACTGGGGAACGTAACAGTATGTCACGTCCTGATCTGTTTCGCCTGTCCTTGTGCTTGTCTCCACCCCCCTCCAGGTGTCGCCTATCTTCCCCATTATCCCCTGGGTACTTATACCTGTGTTCTCTGTTTGTATGTTGCCAGTTCATCTTGTTTGTCAAATCAACCAGTGGTTTGGCTCAGCGCCTGTTTATACCAGTCTCTCTTTTTCCTCACCCTCCTGGTTTTGACCCTGTCTCTGAGCCCACCTGCCTGACCACTCTGCTTGACCCAGCCTGCTTGACCCAGCCTGCTGTCCTGTACCTTTGCCCCACCTCTGGATTACCAATCTCTACCTGCCTGCCGTCCAGTACCTTTGCCCCCCTACTCTGGATTATCGACCCCTGCCTGCTATGACCTGTCGTTTGCCTGCCCGTTGCTGTAATAAACATTGTTACTTTGACACAGTCTGCATCTGGGTCTTACCTTCTAACCTGATAATGTATTATGTCATGTTTCATGTGGACCCCAGGAAGAGTAATGGGGATCCTAATACCAAAATATCACTAGAAAGCAGCATGCTGCCAGACCACCAAAGGACCCTAAGGGTATTAGTCAATGCTTATGAACTGGATATTGGATTTGAATTGCCCATTTATATCAATGACACTAACAAATGGTTGGATTGTTCAGCAACGTGCAGTAAATGCTAACACGGATTTGATGGTGAAACGTACTCATTATCATCTCCCTATCAGGCCACTGCATGCTGTGACATGGGCCTGGATTGTGACATGTACATCAAGCTATCTGCCTGAAGTCTGGGGCTTTCAGTGGTACCTTCCATTTGCTTAGAGCAAGAGTCTCCTTATCTCATAGCCATTTAATATTTATTTATTATTTAACTAGGCAAGTCAGTTAAGAACAAATTTTTATTTTCAATGCCTTGTTCAGAACGACAGATTTTTACCTTTTCATCTCAGGGATTCAATCTTGCAACCTTTCAGCTCCTAGTCCAACGCTCTAACCACTAGGCTACCTGCTGCCCCAACATGTACTGTATGAGGTCACTAAAATTAATGGAAACAGATAAAAACACAAATAATTTATATTCTCTTATCCCTGGCTGTGTTTAGACAGGCAACCCAATTCTGATCTTTTTCCCACTAATTTGTCTTTTGACCAATTACATCAGATCTTTTCATAGCAGATCTTTTTCAGAGATGATCTGATTGGTCAAAAGACCAATTTGTGAAAAAAAGATTAGATAGGTAGCCCATGCCTAAACACAGCCTATGTCCTATTCTTCAGTCTCGTCTGGGATATATATTTTAGTTGGCACACCTGTGTGATGTCCTTTATACATTAATAAAAATGTATTCACCATTCATATAAGTGGAGCATTAGATATATATATATATATATATATATATATATATATATAAAATAGATATATATTGACATGGAGTGCTCCATGTTCCTGCTGGTAGCAGGCCTCAACCTGGTTGCAGGAAAATGTACTGCATTGGGTTATGGTTGTATCCATCTCCACCAGTCTCCTGGAAATCACGTGACAAATCTGTATAGATTAACAAAATAAAATGGTAACTGTATTTATTAGATTCAAGTCATGACAGCCATAGATTCTTTACACAGGAGTGTACAGAGTTTTGTTTCAGGACTTCACTAACACCTCATTCAACTAATTGTGGTCTAAATTGAACAAAAATGTGCACACAGTTCAGTCCCCTGGGACAGAAATCACCCACGTCTGTATTATTGAATGAGCTTTCCAAGTTAAAAGTTTAGCGACAATTCTGCATAAAGGAAAATAACATGTGGATCTATTTCTATCTAAACTTGTGAATAAACTCCAAGAAAAATATGATGTGGCTGGGAGGTTCCCAAGTTCTTTACATCTGTCTGGGTGTTAAGGATGTGCTTCAACCTGAGGAAAAGAGCAGAGGGGGGAAGAAATTAACCTCACTGCTCAAATTTCAGTTCTGGTTCAAGTCGCTGAGAACCCCAACTACCTTTAATGTACCATAGTTTTGTAGACAGTTTTACATATTCATAAGCATGATCAAGTTGTCACGAGTTTACTTGTAGATCGCTAATCTATTTGCAGTAAAATTGGGAGGGGCATTTTTATTGGCAACTTTTTCAGTCACCAATTAATCAATAAACAAGCAGTGGAATGAAGTAGTTCGACAAGTGTTCAAAAGTCAGTAACAAGTCTTTCAAATATAGCTTCAAATATATATTTAATATTTTCTAGAAACCTAGCTAACATTAGCTACGCTGCAGTGATGATGATGATGATGATGGGAATTAGCTAGCTAGATTTCCCTCAGCTGTTTCAATTTAACTATCTAATGGCATTTCCAATCAACTTCATCAATAGATGGTTAACTAACTAGAAAATATATTAGTTTTCCCCTCGCATCTAAAGCTGCCTGATAAAGCTAGCCTGTTGATAGTAAAACTTGGAAGAATGTCAGAGGCCAGCTAGCTAACGCAATAGGGGCTGTCAATGCAATGGCTGGTCTGGAGTTCGTCTGAAATGTACCATTATGTTTCACATGATGAGCAAACTACTGTCATGCCCTTTCACAAAAAAAATCGATGAACACAGATAAAAGAGACGATTACATTCAAGTAGATAATTTTCGTTAATTTACCTCATCCTCTCTCTCATGTGGGAAGCTAATTCCTGAGATTTGATTGATGGAACAAACAAGCCAATGGTTGTCAGTTGTGGTTTTGGCAGAGGGAACTGATTGGCGAGGAGTTAAAGGTCCTGCTCGCGGAGCGAAAATCAAATTTCCACCTGCAAATATCTTTCTACAAATTTACAAAATGTTTTACAAGTTTACGTTACTCTTGTTAGCATGACAACAGTGACAGAACTCCCAGCGTGTATTTTTGGTTCACAGCAGAATATTCATACTCGTAAATGGACTTGTAATAATTCTGAAAATAAATTATGCTTGCAAATCTTATTAAATGTATTCAAATGTCAAGTTACAGGTTTGCGACCCTTGTTAAATCTTTCACACATTTTCTTGAGTGGGCAGCTTCAAAATTAAATTACACATTTGCGAAGCTACTTGCAACCACGAATCTCAATGTGTGACGACAAAATTCTAAACACAAACTCATGTAGTTCTGTCACCATTATAATTACATAGCCAAGTGAATTACTTCATCAAGCAGGGAGGTTTCTGTGTGTGTAAGGGTATGTGTGTGTGTATAAAAATGGCAGAGATGAGATGGTTTATTCAGACATGCTACAGTAGTAGGACACCATCCATCCACACACACACACACACACGCACGCACGCACGCACGCACGCACGCACGCACGCACGCACGCACGCACGCACGCACACACACACACACACACACACACACACACACACACACACACACACACACACACACACACACACACACACACACACACACACACACACACACACACACACACATTAAACTCATGCTTGTCTGGAATAAAGGTCAGTATGACATCTGAGCAATATAAATTGTTCTTCTACAGCGTGGCAAGGTCCTCATGTACTTGCAATGTTTGACCTACCCTTATCCCCCAACATCACAGCTTGTTGGTTATAAACTGTGTGTCATGGAAAAACTACTGTCTCTCTATAAAAAAGGTAAATCTGTGATGCGTACGGGAAGATAGACTTGAATCAGAGTCCTTTGGACAAAACCAAAACCCTCTTACTCACTTTGAGTCATTTCCAACCAGATGCTTATAATTTCATTTGTGAGTTATAACTCTAAACACATTTAAAAATAAGCCCTTTTGGACAAATCTCAAGAGATACTACTACTACTCACCATCTAAACAATCCTGCTTAGAATCAGATTTTTTTTCCCACTGTTTTCTTTTCTTCTGAATTATTAGGCTGTCTGTTTCTGTTTGCAGCACCATAATTTAGTGCTGAAAAACACATTTCCATTTAAGCTTCCTCCAGTAGCTGCATATTTTTTTCCAATTCAGTTTGTTTTCCAATTCCTTCGTCTCAGTTAACACGAGGTACTAGAGTGGAGACTACTTCTCTGGGGGAGGCCACAGACAGGGCAGAGCAAAGAAAACACAAAGCCCCGAAAAGGGCAAACTTTTGTAATCTGCTCAAATAGTTATTCCTTCTGTGTGTGTGTGCGTGTGTGTGTGTGTGTGTGTGTGTGTGTGTGTGTGTGTGTGTGTGTGTGTGTGTGTGTGTGTGTGTGTGTGTGTGTGTGTGTGTGTGTGTGTGTGTGTGTGTGTGTGTGTGTGTGTAGTATGCATGTGTGTGTTCAGGCATGTGTGTGTGTGTTTCTTCTTGGCTGGGAATGAGTTTTCCTTCAAACTAATGGGAGACTTTGCTAAGCTACATCGTAAGGAAAGAATGCTACAGTTCCCCTGAAATCTGGATGGTAAGGAGAGCGGGACATTCCTAAAAAACTAAATCCAGTTTGAGGTGGAATATGTTCTTTATTGTTTTCATTTGCTTTGAACTAAGTCCACTCCATGAGTCCACAGATGTTGTGGGGTTCAGTATTGTTAGCACACACACATTCTGTCCTCCCCCACCCTCTTTCCACTCTTTTCCCCTCCCCCTCTCCTCCTCTGGAATCCAGCGTCCTGGGAGCCTTTCCATTCGTGCCTGTCTGTGGCAGTCTGCGGAGGGAAGAGCAGTCTGCGGAGGGAAGAGCTGGTAGAAGCACTCTGCTACAGGACTAAGCTCTATTTTCAAATCTATAGAGCCAGCCTGGATTCTGCCTTTCCTCTCCTGGCTTCTCCAGTGAGCTGCTCTGCTCAATCTGTGCTGAGATCTCCTTTTGATCTGGGCACCTGTTCCAACTCATCAGCCAGGTGAAGGTGATTCTTTCTCTGTCTCCCTCAGCCATTGTTTTTGGGCTTCTTTTCCTCCCTCCCTCCTCTCTGTGTTCAGCCCTGCCTCATGCTTTGAGTGAGTGTGTTTAGCTGTGGCTTGCAGTGCGCGTGGAACTCCAGAATATTCCTCACTAGAGTGAAGGTGTGGAACACTGGAGTAGAATACTGAGACAGAACAGTGAGGTGTTTTGGTGAGGTAGAATCATTTTGTAGAATACTGATTTAGAACACTGAGGTAGAATTTCTGAGTAGCGTTCTGAGCTGGAACTTTAGCAATAACTTTAATTCTGAAGTAGAATACTGTGGTGGAATACTTGATCGGAATACTGAGCTAGAAGTATTTTGTAGAACATTGAGGTAGGTACTGTAGAGTAGGGAGGATGGGGGGTCATACTGCAGTGGTGTGTTTGGTTCTGCTGGCCCTATGCTGTGTGCTACTGCTAAGAGGAGGGGAGAGCGCAGAAGGCATAGTCTCTATAGGCCAGGCTGTGGAGAGAGGGATGGATGGAGGAATGGAGGCCCTACATGGAGAGGAGTCCCAGGATGAGCCGGCTAAAGAACAGGAGCTCACAGAGACGCAAAGACAGACTGGCAAGGCAAAGAGAGCCACAGAGGAAGAAGCCGTACCAGGTAAGAACAAAGCCAACCCACCTATTATAATACATGTTACTAAGTGGAGAGTTGGGATCCACTGGTAGATCCCAATTGAGTTGTGGCTAGAAACATGGATGGTTTTATCTACTTGATGGGGCTCAAGAAGAAAACTGTTTTGGAACCCCTGGCTTGTGTTACACTAGTGTTCTTGGATCCTAGTCTTGGAGACTCACAAGATGTGCAGGACTTTGTTCCAGCCCAGCAATAACACACCGTATCAACTAATGATCAAACCATTAATAGAAAAAAATAATCTACATCGTCTGGTTGTTGGGCTGGAACAGATGCCTCCTTTCCAGGAGCAGGACTGGAGAACATTATGTTACATTGTCAGACAGGAGACAGGGCACAGAGGACAGGGGATAAGGCACAGAGAACATGGAAGATGAATGGAGAGCATTGGTTTCAAAAGAACCCGGCGGTTTCCTGAATTACCCAGGCACTGTTCAGTCACTATGACCTGTCCAACAGTATACACACACATACCCTGCACACACCACTCTCACCTGTTTGTCTCCAGCTCACAAAATCAAATCACATCTTATTTGACACATGCACCGAATACAACAAGTGTACACTTTACAGTGAAATGCTTACTTACAAGCTTTTTCCCTACAATGTAGTTAAAAAGTAAGAAAATGAGCAAATAGATAAAAAGAAAATAGTAACACAATAAAATAACAATAACAAGGCTATATTTAAGGAGTACCGGTACCAAGTCAGTGTACTTGGGTACGAGGTAGTTGGGGTGATTGATTGAGGTAATACAGTGTATTCGGAAAGTATTCAGACCCATTGACTTTTTCTACATTTTGTTGTTACAGTCTTACAGTATATTCTAAAGATTAAATCTACACGCAATAACACTGAATACTTTCCGAATGCACTGTATGTACATGTAGGTTTGGTTAGGTTAGGTTAGGTGATTGATTGATTGAATTACTATGTACATTTGGACACACCTACTCAAGGGTTTTTCTTTATTTTTACAATTTTCTGAAGACATCAAAACTATGAAATAACACATATGGAATCATGTAGTAACCAGAGAAGTGTTAAACAAATCAAAATATATTTTAGATTCTATAAAGTAGCCACCCTTTGCCTTGATGACAGCTTTGCACTCTCTTGGCATTCTCTCAACGAGCTTCACCTGGAAATAATTTTCCAACAGTCTTGAAGGAGTTCCCACATATGCTTAGAACTTGTTTGCTGCTTTTCCTTCACCTACTCTGCGTCTCACAAAGACACGGTAATTAAAACCAAAAATCTGAAATCTGGACTCATCAGACCAAAGGACAGATTTCCAACGGTCTAAAGTTCATTGCTCGTGTTTCTTGGCCCAAGCAAGTCTCTTATTCTTATTAGTGTCCTTTAGTAGTGGTTTCTTTGCAGCAATTTGACCATGAAGGCCTGATTCATAAGGTCTCCTCTGAACAGTTGATGTTGAGATGTGTTTGATACTTGAACTCTGTGAAGCATTTATTTGGTCTGAAAATTCTGAGGATGGTAACTCTAAGGAACTTGTCCTCTGTAGCAGAGGTAACTCTGGGTCTTCCTGTCCTGTGGAAGTCCTCATGAGTGCCAGTTTCATCATAGCACTTGATGGTTTTTGCGACTGCACTTGAAGAAACTTTCAAATTTCTTGAAATTGTATGGATTGACTGACCTTCATGTCTTAAAGTAATGATGGACTGTTGTTTCTCTTTGCTTATATGAGCTGTTCTTGCCATAATATGGACTTGGTCTTTTACCAAATAGGGCTGTCTTCTGTATACCACCAGTCAAAAGTTTGGACACACCTACTCAATGCCAAGAGTATGCAAAGCTGTCATCAAGGCAAAGGGTCTCTACTTTGAAGAATCTAAAATCTAAAATATATTTTGATTGAGTGTGTGGACAGGTGTCTTTTATACAGGTAACGAGTTCAAACAGGTGCATTTAATACAGGTAATGAGTGGAGAACAGGAGGGCCTCTTAAAGAAAAACTAACTGGTTGGTAGGTGATCAAATACTTATGTCATGCAATAAAATGCAAATTAATTACTTAAAAATCATACAAATGTGATTTTCTGGATTTTTGTTTTAGATTCCGTCTCTCACAGTTGAAGTGTACCTATGATAAAAATGACAGACCTCTACATGCTTTGTAAGTAGGAAAACCTACAAAATCGGCAGTGTATCAAATACTTGTTCTCCCCACTGTATATCAATGGTTAATTTTCTTCCCCTCATGTTTTAAACTGTGGAATACCACAGGGCAGCTGCCTTGGTCCACTTCTTTACTTAATATATACCAACAACCTTCCTTATGCCTTATCTGAAACTCAAACCACTACATTTTCAGATGATACTACAATTTATACAGCAAGACAATAAAATAAAATAAAATACATTTGTATTAGTCAAATGTGCCGAATACAACAGGTATTACATTGAAACGCTTACTTACGAGCCCCTAACCAATGATGCAGTTATACGGATAAGAATAAGAAATAAAAGTAACAAGTAATTAAAGAGCAGCAGTAAAATAACACTTGTAAGACTATATACAGGGGGTTACCAATACAAGGTCAATGTGTTAGTTGAGTAATATATACATGTAGGTAGATTTATTAAAGTGACTATGCATAGGAGATAACAACAGAGAGTAGCAGCGGTGAATAGGGGGGGGGGGGGGCGCAATGCAAATAGTTTGGGTTGCTATTTGAATAGGTGTTCAGGAGTTTTATGGCTTGGGGGTAAAAGCTGTTTAGAAGCTTCTTGGACCTAGACTTGGTGCTCCGGTACCGCTTGCCGTGCGGTAGCAACGAGAACAGTCTATGACTAGGGTGGCTTGAGTCTTTGACAAATTTTAGGGCCTTCCTCTGACACCGCCTGGTATAGAGGTCCTGGATGGCAGGAAGTTTGGCCCCAGTGATGTACTGGGCCGTACGCACTACCCTCTGTAGTGCCTTGCGGTCGGAGGCTGAGTAGTTGCCGTACCAGGCAGTGATACAACCAGGATGCTCTCGATGGTGCAGCTGTAGAACCTTTTGAGGATTTGAAGACCCATGTCAAATCTTTTCAGTCTCCCGAGGTGGAATAGGTTTTGTCGTGCCCTCTTCACGACTGTCTTGGTGTGCTTGGACCATGTTAGTTTGTTGGTGATGTGAACACCAAGGAACTTGAAGCTCTCAACCTGCTCCACTGCAGCCCTGTCACTGAGAATGGGAGCGTGCTCTGTCCTCTTTTTCCAATCGGTTCAACACGTACAGCAAGCTGTACAAGTAGATTTGGAAAATATCAGGGAGTGGGTTTGCCGGGAACAAACTTGTTTTAAACACTAAGAAAACCAAAGTTATGTTGGTCTGTTCCACTAGAAAAAGACCAACACAGCATGGAATACAATTAAGTATGGGGGGAGTACAAACTTAGGAAGTGGCAGAAACCAAACTACTAGGAGTGCAGCTAGACAACTGCTTATCATGGTCGTCTCAAATAACTCATCTATGTAAAACAAAATATTAAAACTGCATGCATGATCAGAAGGATAGCTAAATATTTACCGGGAAAGATTCTTAAGTAAACAACCCAAGCATTAATTGGGAGTCAGGTGATCTACTGTTCTGTGTTCTGGGGAAATGCATCCACAAGTTAAATTTGGAGGCTGCAGAACAAAGCAGCAAGGATTGTTTTAAGGTGGATATATGGTTATTCGGTTGTAGTCATGCTCAATGCTCTTGGTTGGTCATCAGTCAACAAGATATTAAATAAATACATGCTTATTTTATTTTGTAATATACACCATTTATAACAGCCAAACTCTATTCACAACAGTATTCAGTTGGAAAGAGACAGACATTCAGTAAATACTAGGTGTCAAAGTCGTGTGTATAGGTGGCAGGGAAGTCAGGCGCAGGAGTCAAACGGAGTGTAAAATGGAGTCTTTAATGAATGTCCAAGTAACATGCTCCATAACACTAATAAGAATAGAATATAAACAAACATGGGTACGAGGACCCGTCGCGCACCTATACAATAAACACAACACTGACAATAAACAATCTCTGACAAAAGACATGAGGGGAAACAGAGGGTTAAATACACAACAGGTAATGAATGGGATTGAAAACAGGTGTGGGAAGACAAGACAAAACCAATGGAAAATGAAAATGGATCAATGATGGCTAGAAGACCGGTGACGTCGAACGCTGAGCACCGCCCGAACAAGGAGAGGCAACGACTTCGGTAGAAGTCGTGACACTAGGAATAGATTGTCCACCACCTATGTGTCATCTAGACAGAAAAGAGAAGGCTAAATAACATTTCGATTTAGAGCAATAAAGAAATTGAATCATTTATCTGAGCAAACAAGACCATTTTCAATATATAAATTCAAACAATACTTTAAAACCATTTAAATGTAATACATAGGAAAGCTGTGCTGGACTATGGTAGATGAAGAATCATACTTTTTAGACTGAGTATTTATCTGGTCAACATGTCAGTGTATTATGTCTGTTTGTAACAGTGTGTTGTATGTGAAAATATGATCATATTATAAATTGTATTTTAAGAACTCTTGGAAGAACAGTCCAAATGAGGACTAAAAGAGATCCTAATAAAATAAAATATAATCCCAGGTTCCTTAGCTTAGTGATTATATGGAGGGCACTATGGTGTTGAACGCTGAGCTGTAGTCAATGAACAGCTTTCTCACATAGGTGTTCCTTTTGTCTTTTGTCATACCCATCTGGACCGTGTCTCTTGGCACGCACCAGAGCAGAGCAAAGTAAACCTGGGCCTGAGACTGGGACTGGTACTTGGACTGCGACTGAGACTGAGACTGGTACTTGGACTAGGACTGATACTTGGACTGGGACTGGGACTGAGACTGGTACTTGGACTAGGACTGGGACTGAGACTGGTACTTGGACTAGGACTGATACTTGGACTGGGACTGGGACTTAGACTGAGACTGGTACTTGGACTGGGACTGAGACTGAGACTGAGACTGGTACTTGGACTGGGACTGGGACTGAGACTGGTACTTGGACTAGGACTGGGACTGAGACTGAGACTGGTACTTGGACTAGGACTGATACTTGGACTGGGACTGGGACTGAGACTGAGACTGGTACTTGGACTGGGACTGAGACTGGTACTTGGACTAGGACTGATACTTGGACTGGGACTGGGACTTAGACTGGTACTTGGACTAGGACTGGGACTGAGACTGGTACTTGGACTAGGACTGATACTTGGACTGGGACTGGGACTGAGACTGGTACTTGGACTAGGACTGGTACTTGGACTGGGACTGAGACTGATACTTGGACTAGGACTGGTACTTGGACTGGTACTTGGACTAGGACTGGTACTTGGACTGGGACTGGGACTTGGACTGAGACTGGTACTTGGACTGGGACTGGGACTGAGACTTGGACTGGTACTTGGACTAGGACTGATACTTGGACTGGGACTGGGACTGAGACTGGTACTTGGACTAGGACTGGTACTTGGACTGGTACTTGGACTAGGACTGGTACTTGGACTGGGACTGAGACTGGGACTGGTACTTGCACTGGGACTGGGACTTAGACTGAGACTGGTACTTGGACTAGGACTGGTACTTGGACTGGGACTGAGACTGAGACTGGTACATGGACTAGGACTGGTACTTGGACTGGGACTGAGACTGGTACTTGGACGAGACTGGTATTTGGACTGGGACTTAGACTGAGACTGAGACTGGTACTTGGACTGGGACTGAGACTGAGACTGAGACTGGTACTTGGACTGGGACTGAGACTGGGGAAGATTTAGTCTGCTGCTGCAGTAACAGACCTGGCTGGGCTCTGAGCTGAGCATCTTGCAAACAGATTTGTACAGTCAACTTTTCTTTTCCACTGATTGTGCTGTAATCATGGGTGAACAGTGACCACAGAACCCCACTCTACAGTGGAAGGAATCACCCTCTGAGACAGAGATGATGATGAAGTTTTAATCATAAAGTACATTTGTTTCTGAGTTTCACAGCTTAAAATCTAGTAAACTTCAGCACACACATCTGTTGGTTGAATCAGACCAATTTCCCAATTAGGTTGCACTAAAACCATGTATTTATATGGTAATTATATTAGTTAGTAGGTACTGTGTAACCACACTGAAGAAAAATATAAAATGCAACATGCCTCAATTTTGAAGATTTTACTGAGTTACAGTTCATATAAGGAAATCAGTCAATTGAAATAAATCTATAGATTTCACATGACTGGGAATACACAGGGCCAGCCCGCTCATTTGGCAGATTTAGGCTGCGGCCTGTGGCGGCACATTGACGAGAGTATCATTTTCTGAACTAAATTGATAAAGATGCACTTCCAACAACACATTAAATCTCACATAATTCTGCCCCAAAACAATGTCAATTTCTCTTAAACAGTGGCATATGGGCTTTTTAGGTGAGCGCTGATGCCGCCCTGTGATAAGCAGCTCCCACTTTGTCAAAGGCAAGGCTGCAAAATATTTTGATTGTTTATTCCCAGCTCGTCTCTCTGTTGGAGAGAAGCATCGCTGCGGCGCGCAACCAACATTCCGTCCCCAAAATAATCTAACATGAATCATGTAGCAGATATAGCCAGGGTAAAACATAACCCATTCACAATAATTAAAACAAAATGTCAAGAAAACTGTAGGCTATTACACTCCTTTTTATTATTACCGCATGTAAGTAGCAAATAAGCGACTAGACACGATACTGGATGTCTTTTTGTTGTTGCTCTGTCTGGACTGGATGTCTTTTTTTGGTGCAATCCAGACTGGCCTTGCATTCCATGTCCATGGACGTTGGTTCACATTTTGTCTGGTATCGACCGGCATTGATTTGGCCCAAACATAGACGTCTATGTTTGGTTCAGATTTGGTCCTGTCTGGACCGGCCTCCAAACATAGACGTTTCTAAATGACGTCTTTTCAACTTTTATTCAGAACCAAAAATTCTGTTGATTTCAACGTCTGGAAAATGCATATTTTCAATGTCCAGAAAAAAACAAATTTTCACCTTTCATTCAGAACGTAAATTGAACCTAACTTCAATGTCTGGAAAATACTATTTTAGATGTCTTTTCAATGTTATTTTGTTTACTGGGACTGTTCTAGTTTTGCATGGGAAGGCAATTTCTTTAGGCTTGCCTAGGGCGGCAGAATGGCCGGGACCGGCCATGGGAATACGTGGTCTGCAGTTGGACACTGCCAAATTCTCTAAAACAACGTTGGAGGTTGCTTATGGTAGAGACATTAACATTCAAGTCTCTGGCAACAGCTCTGGTGGACATTCCTGCAGTCTGCATGCCAATTGCACGCTCTCGCAAAACTTGAGACATCTGTGTCATAGTGGTGTGTGACAAAACTGGGTCGGCAGGTAGCCTAGTGGTTAGAGTGTTGGACTAGTAACTGAAAGATTGCAAGATCGGATCCCAAGCAGACAAGGTAAAAAATCTGTTCTTCTACCACTGAACAAGGCAGTTAACCCATGGGTTAAAATTTCAATTTTTATTGTTAGGTTAAAACATTTTTAGAGTGGCCTTTTATTGTCCCCAGCACAAGTTACACCTGTGTAGTGATCATGCTGTTTAATCAGCTTAATATGCCATATGGATGGATTATCTTGGCAAGGAGAATTGCTTACTAGCAAGGACGTAAACAAATTTGTGCACAACATTTTAGAGAAATAAGCTTTTTGTGCGTATGGAATTTTTTTTTTCAGCTCATGAAACAAACACTTAACATGTTGCGTCCATTTTTTTGTTCAGTGTATGTTGTACAGTAGGTAGACATTGTTACATAGTTTGTAGTGTGCTATGGGATAGTTGCTACTACTGTTATACCTATTTGTCCACCATTGAGAAGATATGAGAATTACCAACCACACAGAGTCAGACAGGACAATGTTGATAATGCCCTAACAGCATGTCATTACAGTTTGACTGGGTTTACTAATGGAGAGGAATATTTTCCATGAAGACATAGCCTCCGTTCCACAGTTATGTCACTGGCACTGATATTCAGACAGCCATGAAGAGAGATAGTGAAATGCCAATGAGGCTCCACTGACTTCTGGATTTACACAACTTTTTGCTTCCCAATATGTTACATTACATTACCATACAATACAATGCCTTCCAGGGGCGATTGAGGCAGAACCATAAGCAGCACAAGAGGATAATTACATCCACATATTATTCATAACATACAAAATTCTGTAAATATGTTCATTCAGAGGAAAGGCCAGAAAGAAGAACAGCTTCATTATCCATTCTTCCGGGTTAAGTGAGCAACGTGTCAAGAAGCAGTGCGGCTTGGCAGGGTCGTGTTTCAGAGGACGCATGGCTCTCGACCTTTGCCTCGCCCGAGTCAGTAGGGGAGTTTCAGTGATGGGACAAGACTAACTACCAATTGGATATCACGAAATTGGGGGAAAAAAGGGGAAACTACCCCAAACCTTTTTTGTAGATAGAACAGAGGAGGCTTTCTTCTGCACAGGACACCGTCATCTCCCCCCCGCCACACACACATACACAGCCTGTCTGCCAGACGTTAGCTCAGCTGTGCCCCCTGCTAGTGATGCTGTCTGGCAGACCCACTTCCTGGTACACATGTCTGGACCGGGATCTCTGTCTTTCTGTCTGTCTCTCTCTCTCTTTCCGTCCCTTGCTCTCTCATCATTCTGTTTCAATTGCAGAAAGTTGGTGTTGATTTATAGCCGTTGTTTGAATGCCATATTGTCCTATCAATTTCAACATTTACAATTGAGTAATTTAGCAGACGCTCTCATCCAGAGCGATATACATATCTGGTAGGAGCTGTAAGGCCTCATATTGGGACCTCAGGGGTCAACATGATCGAGTTTATTCACTTTCCTTTGCTTCTTCGTCCATCTCCAAGCCCGGGTCAGGAGAGCCCCAGAGGAGGAGGAGGGCAAAGGGAAGAAAAAAAAGGGTAAGAAGGACAAGAAGAACAAGGAGTCTAAAGCAGACAAAAAGCTGAAGGACAAGGGAGGCCGCCGCGGCAAAGCACCAACAACTCCACCACCGACCACTACCACACTACCCCCGACCACTACCACAGAGGTGTACACAGAGCCAGGTAATTTAGTTACACACCACTCTAGTTAAAGGTCCAATGCAGCTGTTTTCATCTCAGTATCAAATCATTTCTGGGTAACAATTAAGTTCCTTACTGTGATTATTTTCAATTAAAATTGTTAAAAAAAATAAACAAAAAACAGCTTCTTAGTAAAGAGCAATTTCTCAAGCAAGAATTTTGCTAGGACTGCCTGGGAGTGTTCTGAGTGGAGAGGGGAAAACTGACGATTAGCTGTTATTGGCTTAGAGGTTTGGAACTCTTATTGGTTTATTAACTAATTTGCAGCCTGGTGATGTCACCAGGCAAGCCAAAACTCCATCCCACCTAAACAGGCAAAAATTTCAGGCTATCTTTATAAACAGCTCTAACGCTAAAGGGTATTATTGTAATTTTTACAATTTCACCGTATTATTCCAACTTCATAGTGTGTAAATACTGTATATATGAAACACAGAACATCTTGTTTTTGACCTCACTGGTTCTTTAAGACAGACTAGAATTGATAAATTAGCTATACAATGATTTGTAATTTGTGAGTGCTAAGTTGTTTGTAAGACGGTGCTCTCTGTTCCCTCTGAAGCGCCCACAGAACCTGACCCCTACCCAGACTTCCCCTATTTAGACAGAGGTGAGTGCAGATGTTTTCTCATCATTTCTCTGTAGCTGGTGCCTCAGTGTTCTAATACCAATCAAAATGTTGATCTTATTTGTACCATTGAAAAGTATATGGATTTTCTCCACAATAATAATGTTACATCTACTGTCCTGTGTCCCTCTGACAGAGGATGACTACTGGAACCCTGATGATGATAAGCCAGCCACCCCAGAGACTGACTCAGAGGATGACTACTGGAACCCTGATGATGATAAGCCAGCCACCCCAGAGACTGACTCAGAGGATGAGTACTGGAACCCTGATGATGATAAGCCAGCCACACCAGAGACTGACTCGGAGGATGAGTACTGGAACCCTGATGATGATAAGCCAGCCACCCCAGAGACAAAATCAGAGGATGAGTACTGGAACCCTGATGATGATAAGCCAGCCACCCCAGAGACTGACTCAGAGGATGAGTACTGGAACCCTGATGATGATAAGCCAGCCACCCCAGAGACTGACTCAGAGGATGACTACTGGAAGGGAGAGGAGGAGGAGCCTGCAGGCCCAGTGGTCGACCCAGAAGATGACTATTGGAAGGGAGAGGACCCGACGGCCACACCCCCCCCTCTTGTGGTGGATGGAGAGGTGGACACGGGAGATGAAGACTACTGGGAAGCCAAATGTATGTTTAAACCTCAGTTTCCTAAAATGACTGACAATGACTGACTGACTGAATGAATGGATGAATGGGATAAAGGTACCAACAACTGTAAAATGTCATTTTGAAATAACTTGAATAGTAATTTCCAAGTAGTTAGTAAAGTATTTTACATACTAGCTATTCGTTTATAAGTTTATAACAGCACATACTGAACTATTTGGACTTGTACATTTCTTCTCCAGCTCCTCTCTACATCAAACCACCTGGAGTCTTTAACCCAGGGTTTCCCAAACTCGGTCCTCGGGACCCCAAGGTGAGCACGTTTTGGTTTTTGCCCCAGCACTACGCAGCTAATTAAAATAAACTAATCATCCAGCTTTGATCATTTGAATCAGCTGTGTAGTATTAGGGCAAAAACCAAAACTTCCACCCCTTGGAGTCCAGAGTACCGAGTTTGAGAAATGCTGCTTTACCCAATGAGTTTTAATCAGATGATGGAAAGATCATCTCATATGAAGGTCTGTCAGTGACATTCATAGCTTAGCTCAGCTCTTCTGTACTTTGTGTGAAAGTTAAAAGTTTTCATTACGTTACTGTGTCCATATTTCCACTACTGTTTTACTCTACCATTGCTCCATATTTCCACTCCTACAGTATCTTACTCTCCAATACCTCTCTATTTCTCTCACCATATCACTCCACTATCTCTCTCCGTTCTCATCCTCTATTTCTCTCACCATATCACTCCATCGTCTCTCTCCGTTCTCAATCTCTATTTCTCTCACCATATCACTCCACCATCTCTGTTCTCATCCTCTATTTCTATCACCATATCACTCCACCATCTCTCTCCGTTCTCATCCTCTATTTCTATCACCATATCACTCCACCATCTCTCTCCGTTCTCATCCTCTATTTTTCTCACCATATCACTCCACCATCTCTGTTCTCATCCTCTATTTCTCTCACCATATCACTCCATCGTCTCTCTCCGTTCTCATCCTCTATTTCTCTCACCATATCACTCCATCGTCTCTCTCTGTTCTCATCCTCTATTTCTCTCACCATATCACTCCACCATCTCCGTTCTCATCCTCTATTTCTCTCACCATATCACTCCATCGTCTCTCTCCGTTCTCATCCTCTATTTCTCTCACCATATCACTCCACCATCTCTCTCTGTTCTCATCCTCTATTTCTCTCACCATATCACTCCACCATCTCTCTCCGTTCTCATCCTCTATTTCTCTCACCATATCACTCCACCATCTCTCTCCGTTCTCATCCTCTATTTCTATCACCATATCACTCCACCATCTCTCTCCGTTCTCATCCTCTATTTCTATCACCATATCACTCCACCATCTCTCTCCGTTCTCATCCTCTATTTCTATCACCATATCACTCCACCATCTCTCTCCGTTCTCATCCTCTATTTTTCTCACCATATCACTCCACCATCTCTGTTCTCATCCTCTATTTCTCTCACCATATCACTCCATCGTCTCTCTCCGTTCTCATCCTCTATTTCTCTCACCATATCACTCCATCGTCTCTCTCTGTTCTCATCCTCTATTTCTCTCACCATATCACTCCACCATCTCCGTTCTCATCCTCTATTTCTCTCACCATATCACTCCATCGTCTCTCTCTGTTCTCATCCTCTATTTCTCTCACCATATCACTCCACCATCTCCGTTCTCATCCTCTATTTCTCTCACCATATCACTCCATCGTCTCTCTCCGTTCTCATCCTCTATTTCTCTCACCATATCACTCCATCGTCTCTCTCCGTTCTCATCCTCTATTTCTCTCACCATATCACTCCATCGTCTCTCTCCGTTCTCATCCTCCATTTCTCTCACCATATCACTCCATCGTCTCTCTCCGTTCTCATCCTCTATTTCTCTCACCATATCACTCCATCGTCTCTCTCCGTTCTCATCCTCTATTTCTCTCACCATATCACTCCATCGTCTCTCTCCGTTCTCATTTCTCTTCTTGCGCTCTACTCGTACTACATCATCCATCTCCCTCCTTTCTTCCTCTTCTATCTCACTCTCTTCAATCTTGCACTCCTTTCTTTCTCTCTTCTCTTTTTCATTCTCTTTCTCTCACGCTATCTTTCGCTCTCATTCTCTCAATATCTCGCTCTCTCACTCTTACTCTCTCATTCTCTCACTCACTATCGCACTCTCTCATTCTCTTAACTCTCACTCTCTCTGTTCTCCAATAACAGATGAGGTGCCCGAGAATCTTCCTTTCCCTGACGGTAAAGAGGTCGTCCCCACAGAGAAAGACGACTTGAGCTACGCTGTCACAGGTAACTTACATAATTAAATCAATGACTCAATCAATACATACTGTAAATGTATCTCAGTCAGTCAGTCAGTCAGTCAGTCAGTCAGTCAGTCACTGCTTAGAGAGCCACAGTGTATGCTGGTGTTCCTCCTTTCTAAGAATGAAAGACAACCCGTATTTTAGTGTGGGATATGATCAACCGTCCTCTAACTCCAGGGAATCACATCAGGCTAGCTAGATCATAGCTGTTCTTTTAAATGAGAGTGAGTGGGTGAGAGTTTAGTTCCACACAATCAAAGGCTTTTCATGGTTTTGTTTTTCCTTCCTTGTAAATGTAAATTAAACATTTAACTAGGCAAATAACAAGCAGTGAGTTACACTAGCTTTACGTTGGTCCAAACAGAGAGCATCTGTTGTGGCTGCAGAAATTTGAACATCACTGTATTGGAAGATTACTGCATTATCAAGGCCTTTAGTTAAATAGCCGTAGCTACAGAGAGCTTTGGAAAGCACACATAAAACCAAAGAGAGTCTGTGTCATGTTGTTTAGTAAAAAGAGAACAGTACTACCAAACAGGTTTCTGCTGGAGTCAACTTGTGGTTTTGCCAGGGCAGTTATGTCCCACTGTGCACATGCATCAGTTCAACGTCTAGTTTTGATTTGCATTTGAATGAGTTGTCAACTAACGTTAATTCAACGTGAAATCAATAAAACCATGTCATTTGATTTATAGTAGGTTAAAAGTTGGGTGAAATAAAGACAAACATTCTCAAAATTTCTTAAATTGATGACTTTTTGCAAATTCAATCAGCTTTCCACTGCTGAAATGACGTGGAAACAACATTGATTCAACCAGTTTGTGCCCAGTGGGGTAGTCCTGTTGAATCAATGCAGAAACAATGTGTTACCCAGGCTACAGTATACTAAGACTGTTCTAACGTTGTGTTTCTCCCCCTGATACAGTATACTAAGACTGTTCTAACGTTGTGTTTCTCCCTCTGATACAGTATACTAAGACTGTTCTAACGTTGTGTTTTATCCCTCTGATACAGTATACTAAGACTGTTCTAACGTTGTGTTTCTCCCTCTGATACAGTATACTAAGACTGTTCTAACGCTGTGTTTTATCCCTCTGATACAGTATACTAAGACTGTTCTAAAGTTGTGTTTTATCCCTCTGATACAGTATACTAAGACTGTTCTAACGTTGTGTTTTATCCCTCTGATACAGTATACTAAGACTGTTCTAACGTTGTGTTTTATCCCTCTGATACAGTATACTAAGACTGTTCTAACGTTGTGTTTTATCCCTCTGATACAGTATACTAAGACTGTTCTAACGTTGTGTTTTATCCCTCTGATACAGTATACTAAGACTGTTCTAACGTTGTGTTTTCTCCCTCTGATACAGAGGATTCTATTACACCACCACCTACCTATGAAAGCCCATGGTACGAGGAGTATGACTATGGATATAGTGGTGGAGAGAGTATGTACACACACACACACACACACACACATACACACACACACACACACACACATGAAATGAACTAACATTAACCCATGGCCAAATTTCCAATAGAAATCTGTTTTTCATTTCATTGGGACCCTGCAGTAAATTAAAGATTAGATAGACACAATAAAGAATTGGACCGCTACCACAGAGTCAAAGTAATGGGCCTACACTCTTTCATTCCCCACAAGAATGAACAAGAGACGTGTATAATTGTCAGACTGTTTCAATTACATGGTCTGTTATCTTCTTCATAAAATTGGGTTTAGCGAGACTTTGCCAGCTGAAGTTACAAACTGCAAAATAAGCTAAGTAATGGAATTGATCCTTTCTTCAAACACTTATGTTTATGGTTATGTGGCAAACATGAAGAAAGGGAAGAGGGGAAAAAGTTGAAGAATGCTTTGTTCACACCTGTTGTGATGGATTATCTGTCAGATAGAATAGGGAATCATGACAGCTGTTGGTGTTCTATCTGCAACCTTTTGAATGTTTCACATCTGAAACATGGGGAGGTGGGGAAAATGGATTCACCCATTGAAGTTTTTCACTCCTTTGTTTACTACAGCAAAAAAACAGGAGGAGGAGGAGGAGGAGAGGGAAAGACAAAGGAAAGAAAAGGAGAGAGAGGACAGAGGTATGATCTGACCTGTGGTCTGTCTGTCTGTTCCATTATGATCTGAATGACTGTGATCTATCTGTCCGTCTGTCCGTCCATCTGTCCTAGGTTGTGGATACTTCCCATCATACAGTAATATTTGACACTACGTTTACATTTTGGTCATTTAGCCGTAAGACTAAATATCTTTGGTAATTCTTATGCAGAGCGGCTAACAATCAGTGCATTCAATTAAGGGAGGTAAAACAACCACACATTGCAACAAGTAAAACTTAGTAACACTGCAATGCCAAACATTGTACTGTCAAAGCTCTCAGACAATCAGAAGAACATATGACACACAGATAGAACATGTCATGTTACTGACAGATTCATGTACAGGAGGTTTATCAGTCCCATGTGGTTCATGGTTCCAATAAAAGCCAAAAGAACGAAAACACAGATGTTAGTCTCTGCCTGGGCTTCACTTGCTAAGACTTGCAGACGAGGGACAAAAGTTAATTCTCTCCAGAACAGGACAAATCTCAACCGTAGAAATGTGTTGTGAAGGAAGGATGGCAGGGAAGAAAGGCCTGGGGTATAGTGGTGACCTGTACTGTTTGAATTATTTATGAGCTGGAGTGGAGCAAAGAAAGAGGGAGGGATGGGCCAGCCAAGAGAGGTTACAGTACTAACAGGAAAGATGAATGAAAAGAGAGAAAAAAACAAGATAAGGGATAGAAACAGAGGAGCATAGAGTCCCGGTTAGAGAAGGAAGGCAGAGATGGAGATCTAACCAACAGCTGTTGCCACATGTTCTGGTCTCTTTCTGTACCTCGTGCACTGTGACCATGTTAGAACCACAGGAACTGTATAATCATAATATGGAACATTTGTCTTTGTGGGATATCCAGGGTGTGGGATTAACCAGTAAAGGGATGCCAGATGTACTGTCTTTCAGTGTGGGATAGCCAGGGTGTGGGATTAACCAGTAAAGGGATGCCAGATGTACTGTCTTTCAGTGTGGGATAGCCAGGGTGTGGGATTAACCAGTAAAGGGATGCCAGATATACTGTGTTTTCAGTGTGGGATAGCCAGGGTGTGGGATTAACCAGTAAAGGGATGCCAGATGTACTGTGTTTTCAGTGTGGGATATCCAGGGTGTGGGATTAACCAGTAAAGGGGTGACAGATATACTGTGTTTTCAGTGTGGAATAGCCAATAAAGGGATGACAGATATAGTGCGTTTTCAGTGTGGGATTAACCAGTAAAGGGATGACAGATAATCTTTAAGGATCCTTGAGGTTAAAAGTGTCTGTGATTAAAATCACTCAACTGAAACAGTCATAAAACAGGTGTGTACAGTGTGTCTGTCTGTCTGCAACTTTATGGAGTGTGCTGTGAAAGCCCATGCGCGCACGCCTGTCTCTAGGTTTACTGAATACAATAAAATTAATGTGAATTTAATCAGCAAATTCCTGGATTTGGAGAGATAGAAAGGAACCCAGAGGCATGTGGGTCCTCTGAGGTGTTACTGCATTTGGCCACATACACGCAGGCACGCACAGGCACGCACATACACGCAGGCACGCACAGGCACGCACATACACGCAGGCACGCACAGGCACGCACATACACGCAGGCACGCAGTCACGCACATACACGCAGGCACGTACAGGCACGCAGACACGCACAGGCACGTTTTCATTTGAGTTATTTAGCAGACGCTCTTATCCAGAGAGACTTACAGGAGCAATTAGGGATATGTGCCTTGCTGAAGGGCACATGGGCAGATTTTTCACCTAACTGAAAGGTTGCTTCTTTGGCTCTGGGATTCGAAGAAGCAACCTTTAAGTTACTGGCCCAACACTCTTAACGAGCTCATGCGCGCACGCACACACACAATTGATTACTGGAATGGTAGTTAGTGATTGACTATGGGTGCTCTTTAACAGAGAGAGCTCAGCAGAGGAGGGAGGAGGAAGATAGGGAAAAAGTCAAGAAGAGACCACCCGTATTCAAAGAGCCCAAAAGTAAGTCAACTACTACCATCCAATTACAAAAATACCTTTATCATCTCCATGTCATCTTCATATTCACAATTTTTGTAATCTGACTAGTTTAATACTTCAATTTATTTGAGATAATCGGTTTCCAGAAACCATTAGCATACCTTATGATGTTTTCCAGTGTGGTTAGGAACGTTTGTGAAGTGTGTGAGACAGATGTTTTCCCCTGGTGGCAGAGTGTCCTCCCCTGGGTATGGAGTCTCACAGGATAGAATCAGACCAGCTGCTGGCCTCCTCCATGTCTCACCACCGTTACAGCCGGGGCAGGGCACGGCTCAACATGCAGGTAACCTTCATCCTTAACCCATACACACTAACCCCTCACACATGAACCCTAACCCTGAGGGTAACCCCTCACACATTAACCCTGAGGGTAACCCCTCACACATTAACCCTGAGGGTAACCCCTCACACATTAACCCTGAGGGTAACCCCTCACACATTAACCCTGAAGGTAACCCCTCACACATGAACCCTGAGGGTAACCCCTCACACATGAACCCTGAGGGTAACCCCTCACACATGAACCCTGAGGGTAACCCCTCACACATGAACCCTGAGGGTAACCCCTCACACATGAACCCTGAGGGTAACCCCTCACACATGAACCCTGAGGGTAACCCCTCACACATGAACCCTGAGGGTAACCCCTCACACATGAACCCTGAGGGTAGCCCCTCACACATTAACCCTGAGGGTAACCTCTCACACATGAACCCTAACCCAGAGGGTAACCCCTCACACATTAACCCTGAGGGTAACCCCTCACACATTAACCCTGAGGGTAACCCCTCACACATTAACCCTGAGGGTAACCCCTCACACATTAACCCTGAGGGTAACCCCTCACACATTAACCCTGAGGGTAGCCCCTCACACATTAACCCTGAGGGTAACCCCTCACACATTAACCCTGAGGGTAAGCCCTCACACATGAACCCTGAGGGTAACCCCTCACACATGAACCCTGAGGGTAACCCCTCACACATGAACCCTGAGGGTAACCCCTCACACATTAACCCTGAGGGTAACCCCTCACACATTAACCCTGAGGGTAACCCCTCACACATTAACCCTGAGGGTAACCCCTCACACATTAACCCTGAGGGTAACCCCTCACACATTAACCCTGAGGGTAACCCCTCACACATTAACCCCGAGGGTAACCCCTCACACATTAACCCTGAGGGTAACCCCTCACACATGAACCCTAACCTTGAGGGTAACCCCTCACACATGAACCCTGAGGGTAACCCCTCACACATGAACCCTAACCCTGAGGGTAAACCCTCACATGAACCCTGGGGGTAAACCCTCACACATGAACCCTAACCTTGAGGGTAGCCCCTCACACATTAACCCTGAGGGTAAACCCTCACATATTAACCCTGAGGGTAGCCCCTCACACATTAACCCTGAGGGTAACCCCTCACACATTAACCCTGAGCGTAACTCCTCACACATTAACCCTGAGGGTAACCCCTCACACATTAACCCTGAGGGTAACCCCTCATCCCCTAATCTCTAAAACGGTATGGTTTCCAGGCTTCAGAGGATGAGGACGACATGCATGGTGGGGCGTGGTGTCCTAACCAAGAGGACAACATTCACTGGTTTGAGATTGACGCTCGCAGAGTAACAGAGTTTACTGGGATCATAACACAAGGACGAGACTCACGCAATGAGTAAGACACACACACACATAAGCGCATGTTTTATCTACAGAGATTTAAATAAAATGGTGACTAAACTTTGTGTTCCAGGAGTGACTTTGTGACATCGTACTATGTGCAATTCAGTAATGACAGCAGAGAATGGACAACCATGAATGACGGTTACTCTGACTGGGTGAGTCTTTTAGCCTCACAGCTACACTGTTTCAAATGAGGCTTTTGTCAGCTTTGCTCCCAAGCAGGGTTCATTCTTATCCTCTCTTCATGGGGTGTAAATGTTTACTGTGTCTGGCCATTGAGTCCTATATTTCTCTCTCTCTCCATCTCTTACCGCCACTCTCTCTCTTCTCTCTTTACCTCTTACCTCCTCTCTCTCTCTCCTCTTATCTCTCTCTCGCTATCTCTTCCTTTCTCTCGCTCTCAATCTCTCTCTTCTCCTCTCTCTCTCTCCAGTTGTTCTTTGGTAACTCTGATAAGGACACCCCAGTGCTGAATCAGTTAGCTGAGCCCATACTAGCTCGCTACATCAGAGTCATCCCTCAGAGCTGGAACGGCAGTTGCTGTATGAGGCTGGAGGTGCTGGGATGCCCACTGCCTGGTGAGTCACACACACACACACCAACACACTCACACACAAACACTCATGCTGTGTGTTTCTGTCTCCTCAGACCCCACCAGTGCCTACCAGAGGTTGCAGAATGAGGTGACTCCAGTCCAGTACCTGGACTTCAGACATCACAACTACTCAGATATGGTCACGGTGAGATGGTGATGAATACCACCTTCATGAACTGGATTCAGGTCTAATGTTACAAATGACTTCAACACTGTCTTGACACTGATGATTGGTTAAAATCAGATGTGTTTTACTGTAACAAAGTCCTGCACAGACTGTAGGTCTCCAACCAGGGTTGGTGACCTCTGCTTTCCACTGTGTCTCTACTGTAGCTGATGAAGTCTGTGTCTGAGGAGTGTCCCAACATCACCAGTATGTACAGCCTGGGCCGCAGCTCCAATGGACTAGACATTGTGGCCATGGTGATATCAGGCAACCCCACAGAACATGAGATAGGTGGGAAGAAAAAAATACTGTCTTTTTCACAGAAAGCTCTGTACTTGTGTCCTCTTTAGTATGGAAAGTCTATGACGATCTGTGTTTTTCCCCCTTAGGTGAGCCAGAGTTCCGATACACGGCTGGTCTCCATGGAAATGAGGCAACAGGGCGGGAGATGGTTCTTCTTCTGATGCAGTACCTTTGTAAGGAGTACAGAGACGGCAACCCCAGAGTGCGCCGCCTGGTGGAGGGAATACGTACCCACCTGGTGCCCTCTCTGAATCCTGACGGACAGGAGAAGGCCCTCATAGCGGTTAGTACTGGGCACTATACGTGGTATTACCGGCTGTACCTCCTTTACTCTTCCAGGGTGCAAATGTTTTTTTCTTTAAAGAAAAAGAAAGTTAGGTGCCAGACAGTTTCTGATTTAGCCAACTTGCTGTAGGCAAGTATTGTTGCATGCAGGAACAGTCTGGCACCCAACTTTATTTTTCTTAAGAGAAGATATTTTAAACAAGACAAGAATAGACACATTCAAGCAAATCCTAAGACGTTCTGTAAGGATGTTCTTTCAGGTTCTCTCCATAACATTGTGTCCCATTGCCACCACAGGGTTCAGAGTTGAGTGGTTGGACCACAGGCCACTGGACGGAGGACGGCCATGACATCTTCCACAACTTCCCTGACCTGAACAGTGTTCTGTGGGAGGCAGAGGACAAGGGTATGGTGCCCAAACTGACCCCCAATCACCATGTCAAGATCCCTGCTGACACAGTGGGGGACGACAAGGTGTGTGAAGGGAGAGAGGGGATGGGGAAGAGGAAGGGGCGGAAGAGAGGGGATGAAGACAGGAGAGGAGGGAGAAAATAAATGTAGATGTGTGAAGAGCAGAGACAGTACGAGTAAGTCCTATTTCTCTGTCTTTCGCCTCAACATGACAGCTGCTGTTTGTTTTTCTTGTCCTGCAGATAGCTGTGGAGACTCAAGCCATCATCTCGTGGATGGAGAGCCACCCGTTTGTACTGGGGGCCAACTTCCAGGGAGGGGAGAGGGTAGTGTCCTACCCCTACGACAACCACCGCCTAACCAAGGCCGCCAGCACCAGCGAGAGAGACCGGGCACACAGCCGCAAGAAGAGACAGTACGAGGCACTTACTCTCTCTCTCTCTCGCCTACTCCCACCCTCTCTCTCTCCCTCTTTCTCTCTCTCCCACTCACTCTCATTCTCTGGCTTTCTCCCACTCTCTCATTCTCTCGCGCTCTCCTACTCACTCTCATTCTCTCGCTCTCTCCTACTCACTCTCATTCTCTCGCTCTCTCCCAATATCTCTCTTCCTGCACTCTCTTTATGGCAAACCAAATAAACTATCAACTAAATCTGAATCATTCTTCTAGGTTCGAGGATGAGTATGACAGAGGGGCAGATTGGGATAGAGGCTATGACCGTGAGGAGCCAGAGGATGATGATAGAAACAGGGGATACCAGGAACCAGAAGAGGAGCGTTGGAACAGGGGATACCAGGATCCAGAAGAGGACCGGCGGAACAGGGGATACCAGGAACCAGAAGAGGACCGGCGGAACAGGGGATACCAGGAACCAGAAGAGGAGCGTTGGAACAGGGGATACCAGCAGCCGGAAGAGGACCGATGGAACAGGGGATACCAGGAACCAGAAGAGGACCGTTGGAACAGGGGATACCAGCAGCCGGAAGAGGACCGATGGAACAGGGTATACCAGCAGCCGGAAGAGGACCGGCAGAACAGGGAGCTGGAGGAGGAGTGGAGGGGGCATGGCTATGGTCACAGGGAAGAGGAAGAGGAGGATGACAGAGGGGGACATCAGGAAGCAGAGCCTGAGGATGAACCCAGGACCACGGCAGACGCCTCCTTTTTCAGGTGTGTAGCCTGAAGGTAACCACAGGTCAACAATCAGAATATCCCACATATCTGACTATCTGAGTGTGTGTGTGTGTGTGTGTGTGTGTGTGTGTATATGGGGCCATCAGGTGGTTGGCTATCTCCTACGCCTCCACTCACCTGTCCATGACATACACTTCCCACGGCTCCTGTCACGGCAATGACATCACTGGCGGCGTCGGAATCATCAACCGCGCCAAGTGGAAGCCCATCACAGGAAGTGAGTACACAGTCAAACCGACAACATCCCTTTTCATTACAGTTGTCGTCTGCTGTTCAATAAGGAATTTAGTCAACATGTTAGTCAACATTACATTCAGTAGTTCAACAAGGTTAAACCGTGTAATTAAACATGAATCAGTCATCAGAGTAAAGTACCCACTTTTGAGGACAATGCCACTCTCTGGTGGCCAATAATTGCTACCTTTGTCTCTCCCTCGTCCCTTTCTCCTTCCCGTCTCTCCCTCGTCCCTTTCTCCTTCCCGTCTCTCCCTCGTCCCTTTCTCCTTCCCGTCTCTCCCTCGTCCCTTTCTCCTTCCCGTCTCTCCCTCGTCCCTTTCCCGTCTCTTTCCCGTCTCTCCCTCGTCCCTTTCTCCTTCCCGTCTCTCCCTCGTCCCTTTCTCCTTCCCGTCTCTCCCTCGTCCCTTTCTCCTTCCCGTCTCTCCCTCGTCCCTTTCTCCTTCCCGTCTCTCCCTCGTCCCTTTCTCCTTCCCGTCTCTCCCTCGTCCCTTTCTCCTTCCCGTCTCTCCCTCGTCCCTTTCTCCTTCCCGTCTCTCCCTCGTCCCTTTCTCCTTCCCGTCTCTCCCTCGTCCCTTTCTCCTTCCCGTCTCTCCCTCGTCCCTTTCTCCTTCCCGTCTCTCCCTCGTCCCTTTCTCCTTCCCGTCTCTCCCTCGTCCCTTTCTCCTTCCCGTCTCTCCCTCGTCCCTTTCTCCTTCCCGTCTCTCCCTCATCCCTTTCTCCTTCCCGTCTCTCCCTCCCCCCTATCCTCCTCCGTCCTCAGGTATGAATGATTTCAGCTACCTGCACACTAACTGTCTGGAGCTGTCAATGTTCCTGGGCTGTGATAAGTTCCCCCATCAGAGTGAGCTGGTCATTGAGTGGGAGAAGAACAGAGAGGCCATGCTCACCTTCATGGAGCAGGTAATCACACACACACAATTTACCAAACACACCTAGTCATGGAGTGGCTGTATAGTGACCGTGACCCTTTGACCCCTGGTTTTCACTTCACCCAGGTACATCGTGGGATCAGGGGCGTGGTGAAAGACAATGAGGGGAACCCCATCACTAATGCCACAGTGTCTGTAGAGGGGGTCAACCATGATGTCACTACAGGTGGGTACAGTGTCAGCCATACCCCATACTGCCTCCTGCATTACTGCTTAACAAATCAGTGTTGCCATGCACCGCCATATTGGCAGATTCATGAAACTTCAGGTGAGCACTATTGGTAACAGCCTGCTGTCCCTTTGTCCCTGAACAAACCAAAAGCACTCCAGGAGCCTGCTATCCTCACTGAATGTGCAGTCTAACCCCTCTCCTCCCTCCACAGCTGTAACAGGGGACTACTGGCGCTTGTTGAACCCAGGTGAGTACCGTGTGACGGTGCGGGCAGAAGGCTTCACCCCCCTGACCAAGCTGTGTGTGGTGGGCTACGAGCCGGGGGCAACTACCTGCAGCTTTAACCTGGCCAAGTCCAACTGGGACCGCATCAAACAGGTGCGTACTGCTACACCTACAATTAGGTTACCCATTAGCCCTTTGAGAGCCAATGAAGCGCTATATAAATACTATCAATTCATCAACAGATCATGGCCCTGCACGGCAACAAGCCCATCCGCTTGCTCAGCCACGGCAACGGTGGAACACGACGGAACACCGCCTCCAACGGTAACAGCCAAACAGTTCATAACAATGGTGCTGCCGCCAATGAACCTGAGACGAGTCGCATGCGCCAGCAAAAGAGGAGGCTCGGCCGCCTCCGTCGTCTACGACAACAGAAACTGATGAGATCGACAACGACTTTGCCCCCGACAACCACGCCGGTTCCCACGACAACAGAGGCAGAGCCCACCACTGCCTGGTACGACTCGTGGCTCATAGGAGAGGGGCAAACATCGGCGCCAGAAGGTTTCACAGACTCCATCTTGGATTACAACTACGAGATCGACGATTACTAAGGGTAACACCAAGACCTTGTTCCAATACATCCTTTCTCCCCATTTCCTTAAAATAATCAAGGTAGGGAAGGAAGAAGTTGAACAGGACCAATTTGTCAGTCAAGCCCAGACTGTTAACTCAATTCCTGGACAATTAAATGACCCCTTGAAAATCTGAGTGGACTGGATATGTTTAAGCAACATGGCTTAATCTCCAATAGGATAGATTGACTCTCCCCCTCCTATATTACTGAACCCATCCATTCTTTCAGATCTACAAATGGGCCACAAGAAGCGTTGGTATATTTACAGAAACTCAAAAGGAACAATGATGTTGAATAGTCAGGCGCACACGCTAATGTCAGTGTTCTGTATAACTGCTTGAGTAGGTCTTTTGATACGAAGTTCAACACAAATGAAAATGTCAGTACCGATATCTGGGAAGGTCCTTTTACACCAAGGCCTTCCTAGAGAATGTGCTTCAGAGATCATGTATATGTGCTGGTTGTAAATTAAACTTATTTTTACCACCTCCACCCCTGAAGAGTAAAAACAAAGAAGCAAAATGTATTTCTTTGAAAAGTGAGGATTTATTTACATTATTTTCACCCATGACAGCAAAATCATAATACCAACAGACATTAAAATGTTAACTTCACAAAATGTTAGTTGAAGGTTGAGAGAACGAGAGATTTTCTGAAATGTTCCTCATAACGTAGCTGAGGAAAGTTATTTTTTCAATGAATAAAGGCTCATTTACGTACAGCATTTGTGTTTTGTTCTTCATGACATCATCTACCGTACTAAAATGGAAACAATGTGTGTTGACAAATACAGGAGTCTGGGCACCGGCACACAAACAAAGCGCTTCATTAGACAGTCCGTTCCATCACACACACCTTTCATTAGCAACATGTTTCCTTCTCCTCAAACAGTACTGGGATGACTGCACAGCATCATTGATCCTCCATATTTACTATATATATAATGACTGATATCTTTGCTGATCAAGAGAAACCAATAAGAGACTTCAGCAGACACTTTAAAAACATTTTTGATAGTGTACAACCTGATTCCATTTGAGGACCAGGGGAAGGGGCTGAGGACAAAGAGTGTGTGTTGCTCCTTCAGTGGCTGATGTTCATCTCACTCTCCTCATCATCACCAGCAGAGAAGGAAGAGAAGCGGATTGGCTCACACTCCAGAGTCCGGAGGTTGACCAGGCAGGCTGTCTGAGTGCTGCTGAACTCTGGAATAGCCACCAGGAGGACTTCCTGACCTTCAGCACCTAGGGAGGGTGGGGCATGTAACTGGTCATTAAATTACACCCCATGTCACCCATGCAACTACAGTACACCAGTTGCTAAAACATATGTAGATCGCAAAAGATCCCATAAAATGTACACTGAACATTTTTAACAGAACAAGTGTTGTTCCCATGTTTCATGAGCTGAAATAAATGATGCCAGAAAATGTTGCATACAAAGTGTTTACATCCCTGTTAGTGAGCTTTTCTCCTTTACCAAGATAATCCATCCATCTGACAGGTGTGGCATATCAAGAAGCTAATTAAATGGCATGATCATTACACAGGTGCACCTTGCACTGAGGACAATAAAATACCCCTATAAAATGTGCAGTTTTGTCACACAATGCCACAGATGTCCGAAGTTTTGAGGGAGCGCGTAATTGGCCTTCCGACTGCAAGAATGTCCCCCAGAGCTGTTGCTAATCGATAATTTGAATGTTTTTCTCTACCATAAGCAACCTCCAATGTTTTAGAGAATTTGGCAGTACGTCCAACCGGCCTCACAAACGCAGACCACGTGTAACCACGCTAGTCCAGGACCTCCACATACGGCTTCTTCACCTGCGGGATTGTCTGAGACCAGCCAACCGGACAGCTGATGAAACGGGGTTTGAACAACTGAAGAAATGTTGCACAAACTGTCAGAAACCGTCTCAGGGAAGCTCATCTGCATGCTCGTTGTCCTCAGCAGGCTCTTGACTTGACTACAGTTCAGCGTTGTAACCGACTTCAGTAGGCAAATGCTCACCTTCGATGGTCACTGGCACGCTGGAGAAGTGTGCTCTTCACAGGTGAATCCCGGTTTCAACTGTACTGGGCAGATGGCAGAACAACATGTATGGCGTTGCGTGGGCGAGCGGTTTGCTGATGTCAATGTTGTGAACAGTGTGCCCCATGGTGGTGGGGTTATGGTATGGGCAGACCTAAGCTACGGACAACAAACTATTTCATTTTATTGATGGCAATTTGAATGAACATAGATACCATGATAAGATCCTGAGGCCCATTGTCGTGCCATTCATCCGCCACCATCATCTCATGTTTCGCATGATAATGCACAGCCCCATGTCGCAAGGATCTGTACACAATTCCCGGAAACTGAACATTTACCAGTTTCTTCCATGTCCTGCATACTCACCAGACATGTCACCAACTGAGCTTGTTTGGGATGCTCTGGATTGACACGTACAACAGCATGTTCCAGTTCCTGCCAATATCCAGCAACTTCACACAGCCATTGAAGAGCAGTGGGACTAGGGCTGTTGCAGTGACTGTATTACCTACCGGTCATGACCGCAGTAAAATTCCATGTGGCCGTTGAGTCATGGTAATCTCCTTTAAGGCACTCTGGACATGCTTTGGTAGTACCCAACCTGCTAACTACCATCAGGTCTTAATGGCCTGGTACTCAGGACTGTATTGTCTCTCGAACCACTCACACCAAAGCAAATGCAATCCAAAATCACATCCAACACTTAGGCCTATCATACTTCTAAAACTCACCTCACTATGATGATCAATTTGAAGAAAAGTTCAACAGGGGGTTGAAACTGTAAAAACATGGTTGCTGTGGATGTTGTTTCAAAGCCTAAACTCAACGAAATGGACAGCGCTTTATAAGGTGATGATTAATGCAAAACACCTTCAAGCATACAGTGAGGGACGTATTTGATCGCCTGCTGATTTTGTACGTTTGCCCACTGACAAAGAAATGATCAATCTATAATTTTAATGGGAGAATAACAACAAAAAAATCCAGAAAAACACATGTCAAAAATGTTATAAATTGATTTGCAATTTAAGTAGGAAAATAAGTATTTGACCCCCTCTCAATCAGAAAGATTTCTGGCTCTCAGGTGTCTTTTATAGAGGTAACGAGCTGAGATTAGGAGCACACTTATTAAAGGGAGTGCTCCTAATCTCAGTTTGTTACCTGTATAAAAGCCACCTGTCCACAGAAGAAATCAATCAATCAGATTCCAAACTCTCCACCATGGCCAAGACCAAACGTCAGCCTCAAAATCTTAATGACTTGGAGAAGATCTGCAAATAGGAGTGGGACAAAATCCCTCCTGTGATGTGTGCAAACCTGGTGGCCAACTACAAGAAACATCTGACCTCTGATTGCCAACAAGGGTTTTTCCACCAAGTACTAAGTCATGTTTTGCAGAGGGGTCAAATACTTATTTCCCTCATTAAAATGCAAATCAATTTATAACATTTTTGACATGTGTTTTTCTGGATTGTTTTGTTGTTATTCTGTCTCTCACTATCAAATAAACATACCATTAAAATTATAGACTGATAATGTCTTTGTCAGTGGGCAAACATACAAAATCAGCAGGGGATCAAATACTTTTTCCCCTCACTGTATTACTGGAAGGGAATACCTAGTCGATGTTTTCAGTTTAGTGAAATGTGTCTTCCGCATTTAACCCAACCCCTCTGAATCAGAGGTGCGGAAGGCTGCCTTAAAATTGACATCCACGTCTTTCGGTTACAACTCTGAATATGCAAATCTGTCCGAGGCAGCCAGCTAATCAGATGACCTGGCTGTATATTAGGGGGCTTCATTAGAGCTTATGCATAGGCTTAATGAGCCCAGGCCCAGAAAAAAAATCTGAATTGAAATGATGATTGTGCCATACAATACATAGCCTACCCCATATAACAATGGCAGAAAAACTAAACTGATTTAAGATGTCTTTAGTACATAATTGGTCTAGTCTGTACTCTAAAATCAAATAGAATGAGTAATTGCCTTTGAGTGTGGACTATATTATTATGCATACTGGATGGACTGGTTACTTTATGCTAAACCAAAATGTCTTTTTTTTGCCACACCCGTTGCTGACAGGTGTATACAATTGAGCAGACTGCCATGCAATCTCCATAGACAAATATTGGCAGTAGAATGGCCTTAGTGAAGAGCTCAGTGACTTTCAACGTGGCACCGTCATAGGATGCCATCGTTCTAACAAGTCTATTTGTAAAGTGCTGTTATTGTGAAGTGGAAACGTCTAGGAGCAACATTGGTTCGGCCGCAAAGTGGTAGGCCACACAAGCTTACAGAGCAGGACTGCTGAGTGCAGAAGCGCGTAAAAATAGTCTGTCCTCGGTTGTAACACTCACTACCGAGTTTCAAACTGCCTCTGGAAGCAACGTCAGCACGAGAACTGTTCGTCTGGAGCTTCATGAAATGGGTTTCCTTTGCCGAGCAGCCGCACACAAGCCTAAGATCATCCATACGCAATGCCAAGCGTCGGTTGGAGTGGTGTAAAGCTTTCCACCATTAGATTCTGGAGCAGTGGAAATACGTTCCAGTGATAAATCACACTTAAATCACACACTGGAAGTCCGATGGACTAACCTGGGGTGGCGGATGCCAAAGTGTAGAAAAATAATAATATCATGTTTCTTTAGACCTGACCAAAATAAATCAAGGATTTATTGTGATGGTGAACATTCAACTAGTTTATTCAACTTTATTAAGGCACGCATCAGCTGGCGTGTATGTGTGGAAGCCTGGAGATGCTGAACGTGCTTATCTTAATTGACGGTAAATTACTGTGAGACAGGCAGGCTTTTGCTTGACAATAACCAGCTGACAAAATTTGATGACTGCCACAGCCCTAATGTGGGACAACATTTCACAGGCCACAATCAACAGCCTGGTCAACTCTATGTGAAGGCGATGTGTCGTGCTTCATGAGGCAAATGATGGTCACACCAGATACTGACAGGGTCGTGGATCAGAAAACCTATCTGTGATCGACAGATGCATATCTGTATTCCCAGTCATTTGAAATCCATAGATTAGGGACTATGTTACTTATTTCAGTTGACTGATTTCCTCATGTGAACTGTAACTCAGTTAAATCTTAGAAATTGCTGCATGTTGCATTTATATTTTTGTTCAGTGTAGAAAGGACTGGCAACTGTCAGTGTGTAATACTGGACCAGCACAGTGCAATGCTCCAATGTGAATAAACAGTCATGCCAGGTTTCCAGTAACAGTGGGGACTCACCGGTGATGCGTTTGGCCTGGTAGGAGGGGGCGTTGCCGCTGAAGTAGACATGAGGACATTCCTCCAGGATGAAAGGGTCCTTCAGGTAGAATGGATAACACCCTGAGAGAACACCAGATAAGACATGTACCTTAGTCTGCACAACCAGAGAGAGTGAGGGAGAAAGTGTGTGTGTTCTTACCCAGTGGGTCAAGTATGAGGTGTGTGTGTTCTTACCCAGTGGCTCAGGTATGAGGTGTGTGTGTGTGTGTGTTCTTACCTCGTGGGTCAGGTATGAGGTGTGTGTGTGTGTGTGTTCGTTCTTACCCCGTGGGTCAGGTATGAGGTGTGTGTGTGTGTGTGTTTTTATCCAGTGGGTCAGGTATGAGGTGTGTGTGTGTGTGTGTGTTTTTTTTATCCAGTGGGTCAGGTATGAGGTGTGTGTGTGTGTGTGTGTGTGTTTTTATCCAGTGGGTCAGGTATGAGGTGTGTGTGTGTGTGTGTGTGTGGTTTTTTTTATCCAGTGGGTCAGGTATGAAGTGTGTGTGTGTGTGTTTTTATCCAGTGGGTCAGGTATGAGGTGTGTGTGTGTGTTTTTATCCAGTGGGTCAGGTATGAGGTGTGTGTGTGTGTGTGTTTTTATCCAGTGGGTCAGGTATGAGGTGTGTGTGGTGTGTGTGTTTTTATCCAGTGGGTCAGGTATGAGGTGTGTGTGTGTGTTCTTATCCAGTGGGTCAGGTATGAGTGTGTGTGTGTGTGTGTTCTTATCCAGTGGGTCAGGTATGAGGTGTGTGTGTGTGTTCTTATCCAGTGGGTCAGGTATGAGGTGTGTGTGTGTGTGTGTTCTTACCCAGTGGGTCAGGTATGAGGTGTGTGTGCGTGTGTTCTTATCCAGTGGGTCAGGTATGAGGTGTGTGTGTGTGTTCTTATCCAGTGGGTCAGGTATGAGGTGTGTGTGTGTGTGTGTGTGTTCTTACCCAGTAGGTCAGGTATGAGGTGTGTGTGCGTGTGTTCTTATCCAGTGGGTCAGGTATGAGGTGTGTGTGTGTGTTCTTATCCAGTGGGTCAGGTATGAGGTGTGTGTGTTCTTATCCAGTGGGTCAGGTATGAGGTGTGTGTGTGTGTTCTTATCCAGTGGGTCAGGTATGAGGTGTGTGTGTGTGTTCTTATCCAGTGGGTCAGGTATGAGGTGTGTGTGTGTGTATATATATATGTGTTCTTATCCAGTGGGTCAGGTATGAGGTGTGTGTGTGTTGTTATCCAGTGGGTCAGGTATGAGGTGTGTGTGTGTGTGTGTGTGTATGAGGTGTGTGTGCGTGTGTTCTTATCCAGTGGGTCAGGTATGAGGTGTGTGTGTGTGTGTGTTCTTATCCAGTGGGTGTGTGTGTGTTCTTATCCAGTGGGTCAGGTATGAGGTGTGTGTGTGTGTGTATGTGTTCTTATCCAGTGGGTCAGGTATGAGGTGTGTGTGTTTTCTAACCCAGTGGGTCAGGTATGAGGTGTGTGTGTGTGTTCTTACCCAGTGGGTCAGGTATGAGGTGTGTGTGTGTGTGTGTGTTCTTACCCAGTGGCTCAGGAATGAGGTGTGTGTGTGTGTTCTTACCCAGTGGGTCAGGTATGAGGTGTGTGTGTTCTTATCCAGTGGGTCAGGTATGAGGCGTGTGTGTGTGTGTTCTTACCCAGTGGCTCAGGTATGAGGTGTGTGTGTGTGTTCTTACCCCGTGGGTCAGGTATGAGGTGTGTGTGTGTGTGTTTTTATCCAGTGGGTCAGGTATGAGGTGTGTGTGTGTGTGTGTGTTTTTATCCAGTGGGTCAGGTATGAGGTGTGTGTGTGTTTTTATCCAGTGGGTCAGGTATGAGGTGTGTGTGTGTGTTTTTATCCAGTGGGTCAGGTATGAGGTGTGTGTGTGTGTGTGTGTTTTTATCCAGTGGGTCAGGTATGAGGTGTGTGTGTGTGTGTTTTTATCCAGGGGTCAGGTATGAGGTGTGTGTGTGTGTGTTTTTATCCAGGGGTCAGGTATGAGGTGTGTGTGTGTTTTTATCCAGTGGGTCAGGTATGAGGTGTGTGTGTGTGTGTTTTTATCCAGTGGGTCAGGTATGAGGTATGTGTGTGTGTGTGTGTGTTTTTTTATCCAGTGGGTCAGGTATGAGGTATGTGTGTGTGTGTGTGTGTGTGTGTTTTTATCCAGTGGGTCAGGTATGAGTGTGTGTGTGTGTGTGTGTGTTTTTATCCAGTGGGTCAGGTATGAGGTGTGTGTGTGTGTGTGTGTGTGTTTTTATCCAGTGGGTCAGGTATGAATGAGGTGTGTGTTTTTATCCAGTGGGTCAGGTATGAGGTGTGTGTGTGTGTGTGTGTGATCTTATCCAGTGGGTCAGGTATGAGGTGTGTGTGTGTGTTCTTATCCAGTGGGTCAGGTATGAGGTGTGTGTGTGTGTTCTTATCCAGTGGGACAGGTATGAGGTGTGTGTGTGTGTGTTCTTATCCAGTGGGTCAGGTATGAGGTGTGTGTGTGTCTTATCCAGTGGGTCAGGTATTTTGGTGTGTGTGTGTTCTTACCCAGTGGGTCAGGTATGAGGTGTGTGTGCGTGTGTTCTTATCCAGTGGGTCAGGTATGAGGTGTGTGTGTGTGTGTGTTCTTATCCAGTGGGTCAGGTATGAGGTGTGTGTGTGTGTTCTTATCCAGTGGGTCAAGTATGAGGTGTGTGTGTGTGTGTTCTTATCCAGTGGGTCAGGTATGAGGTGTGTGTGTGTTCTTATCCAGTGGGTCAGGTATGAGGTGTGTGTGTTCTTATCCAGTGGGTCAGGTATGAGGTGTGTGTGTGTGTGTGTGCGCGTGTGTTCTTATCCAGTGGGTCAGGTATGAGGTGTGTGTGTGTGTGTATGTTCTTATCCAGTGGGTCAGGTATGAGGTGTGTGTGTGTGTTCTTATCCAGTGGGTCAAGTATGAGGTGTGTGTGTTCTTATCCAGTGGGTCAGGTATGAGGTGTGTGTGTGTTCTTATCCAGTGGGTCAGGTATGAGGTGTGTGTGTGTGTGTGTTCTTATCCAGTGGGTCAGGTATGAGGTGTGTGTGTGTTCTTATCCAGTGGGTCAGGTATGAGGTGTGTGTGTGTGTATGTGTTCTTATCCAGTGGGTCAGGTATGAGGTGTGTGTGTGTTCTTACCCAGTGGGTCAGGTATGAGGTGTGTGTGTGTGTGTGTTCTTACCCAGTGGCTCAGGTATGAGGTGTGTGTGTGTGTGTGTTCTTACCCAGTGGGTCAGGTATGAGGTGTGTGTGTGTGTGTGTGTGTTCTTACCCCGTGGGTCAGGTATGAGGTGTGTGTGTGTGTGTTTTTTTATCCAGTGGGTCAAGTATGAGGTGTGTGTGTGTGTGTTTTTATCCAGTGGGTCAGGTATGAGGTGTGTGTGTGTGTGTGTTTTTATCCAGTGGGTCAGGTATGAGGTGTGTGTGTGTGTGTTTTTTTTTTATCCAGTGGGTCAGGTATGAGGTGTGTGTGTGTGTGTGTGTGTGTGTGTGTGTGTTTTTATCCAGTGGGTCAGGTATGAGGTGTGTGTGTGTGTGTGTGTTCTTATCCAGTGGGTCAGGTATGAGGTGTGTGTGTGTGTGTGTTCTTATCCAGTGGGTCAGGTATGAGGTGTGTGTGTGTTCTTATCCAGTGGGTCAGGTATGAGGTGTGTGTGTGTGTGTGTTCTTATCCAGTGGGTCAGGTATGAGGTGTGTGTGTGTTCTTACCCAGTGGGTCAGGTATGAGGTGTGTGTGTGTGTGTTCTTATCCAGTGGGTCAGGTATGAGGTGTGTGTGTGTTCTTATCCAGTGGGTCAGGTATGAGGTGTGTGTGTGTGTGTTCTTATCCAGTGGGTCAAGTATGAGGTGTGTGTGTGTGTGTT
This sequence comes from Oncorhynchus clarkii lewisi, assembly GCF_045791955.1. Lineage (NCBI taxonomy): Eukaryota > Metazoa > Chordata > Actinopteri > Salmoniformes > Salmonidae > Oncorhynchus > Oncorhynchus clarkii. The sequence goes on along the minus strand of NC_092176.1, from coordinate 30,962,623 downwards.
CTTATCCAGTGGGTCAAGTATGAGGTGTGTGTGTGTGTTCTTATCCAGTGGGTCAGGTATGAGGTGTGTGTGTGTGTGTGTTCTTATCCAGTGGGTCAGGTATGAGGTGTGCGTGTGTGTGTGTTCTTATCCAGTGGGTCAGGTATGAGGTGTGCATGTGTGTGTGTTCTTATCCAGTGGGTCAGGTATGAGGTGTGCGTGTGTGTGTGTTCTTATCCAGTGGTTCAGGTATGAGGTGTGCATGTGTGTGTGTTCTTATCCAGTGGGTCAGGTATGAGGTGTGTGTATGTGTTCTTATCCAGTGGGTCAGGTATGAGGTGTGTGTGTGTTCTTATCCAGTGGGTCAGGTATGAGGTGTGTGTGTGTGTGTTCTTATCCAGTGGGTCAGGTATGAGTGGGTCAGGTATGAGGTGTGTGTGTGTGTGTGTATGTGTTCTTATCCAGTGGGTCAGGTATGAGGTGTGTGTGTGTTCTTATCCAGGTCAGGTATGTGTGTGTGTGTGTGGGTGTGTGTGTGTGTGTGTTTTTATCCAGTGGGTCAGGTAGGCGTGTGTGTGTGTGTGTGTGTGTTTTTATCCAGTGGGTCAGGTGAGTGTGTGTGTGTGTGTGTTTTTATCCAGGGGTCAGGTATGAGGTGTGTGTGTGTGTGTTTTTATCCAGGGGTCAGGTATGAGGTGTGTGTGTGTTTTTATCCAGTGGGTCAGGTATGAGGTGTGTGTGTGTGTGTGTTTTTATCCAGTGGGTCAGGTATGAGGTATGTGTGTGTGTGTTTTTATCCAGTGGGTCAGGTATGTGTGTGTCCAGTGGGTCAGGTATGTGTGTGTGTGTTTTTATCCAGTGGGTCAGGTATGAGGAGGTGTGTGTGTGTGTGTCCAGTGGGTGTGTGTGTGTGTGTTTTTATCCAGTGGGTCAGGTATGAGGTATGTGTGTGTGTGTGTGTGTGTTTTTATCCAGTGGGTCAGGTATGAGGTGTGTGTGTGTGTGTGTTCTTAGTGCTCAGGAATGAGGTGTGTGTGTGTGTGTGTGTTCTTACCCAGTGGGTCAGGTATGTGTGTGTGTTCTTATCCAGTGGGTCAGGTATGAGTGGGTCAGGTATGAGGTATGTGTGTGTGTGTGTGTGTGTTTTTATCCAGTGGGTCAGGTATGAGGTATGTGTGTGTGTGTGTGTGTGTTTTTATCCAGTGGGTCAGGTATGAGGTATGTGTGTGTGTGTGTGTGTGTTTTTATCCAGTGGGTCAGGTATGAAGTATGTGTGTGTGTGTGTGTGTTTTTATCCAGTGGGTCAGGTATGAGGTATGTGTGTGTGTGTGTGTGTGTGTGTGTGTTTTTATCCAGTGGGTCAGGTATGAGGTGTGTGTGTGTGTGTGTGTGTTTTTATCCAGTGGGTCAGGTATGAGGTGTGTGTGTGTGTGTGTGTGTGTGTTTTTATCCAGTGGGTCAGGTATGAATGAGGTGTGTGTTTTTATCCAGTGGGTCAGGTATGAGGTGTGTGTGTGTGTGTGTGTGATCTTATCCAGTGGGTCAGGTATGAGGTGTGTGTGTGTGTTCTTATCCAGTGGGTCAGGTATGAGGTGTGTGTGTGTGTGTGTGTGTGTTCTTATCCAGTGGGTCAGGTATGAGGTGTGTGTGTGTGTGTTCTTATCCAGTGGGTCAGGTATGAGGTGTGTGTGTGTCTTATCCAGTGGGTCAGGTATTTTGGTGTGTGTGTGTGTGTGTTCTTACCCAGTGGGTCAGGTATGAGGTGTGTGTGCGTGTGTTCTTATCCAGTGGGTCAGGTATGAGGTGTGTGTGTGTGTGTGTTCTTATCCAGTGGGTCAGGTATGAGGTGTGTGTGTGTGTTCTTATCCAGTGGGTCAAGTATGAGGTGTGTGTGTGTGTTCTTATCCAGTGGGTCAGGTATGAGGTGTGTGTGTGTTCTTATCCAGTGGGTCAGGTATGAGGTGTGTGTGTTCTTATCCAGTGGGTCAGGTATGAGGTGTGTGTGTGTGTGTGCGCGTGTGTTCTTATCCAGTGGGTCAGGTATGAGGTGTGTGTGTGTGTGTATGTTCTTATCCAGTGGGTCAGGTATGAGGTGTGTGTGTGTGTTCTTATCCAGTGGGTCAGGTATGAGGTGTGCGTGTGTTCTTATCCAGTGGGTCAGGTATGAGGTGTGTGTGTGTGTGTTCTTATCCAGTGGGTCAGGTATGAGGTGTGTGTGTGTTCTTATCCAGTGGGTCAGGTATGAGGTGTGTGTGTGTGTGTGTGTGTGTGCGTTCTTACCCAGTGGGTCAGGTATGAGGTGTGTGTGTGTGTTCTTATCCAGTGGGTCAGGTATGAGGTGTGTGTGTGTTCTTATCCAGTGGGTCAGGTATGAGGTGTGTGTGTGTTCTTACCCAGTGGGTCAGGTATGAGGTGTGTGTGTGTGTGTGTTCTTACCCAGTGGCTCAGGTATGAGGTGTGTGTGTGTGTGTGTTCTTACCCAGTGGGTCAGGTATGAGGTGTGTGTGTGTGTGTTCTTACCCAGTGGCTCAGGTATGAGGTGTGTGTGTGTGTGTGTGTGTTCTTACCCCGTGGGTCAGGTATGAGGTGTGTGTGTGTGTGTTTTTTTATCCAGTGGGTCAAGTATGAGGTGTGTGTGTGTGTGTGTGTTTTTATCCAGTGGGTCAGGTATGAGGTGTGTGTGTGTGTGTTTTTATCCAGTGGGTCAGGTATGAGGTGTGTGTGTGTGTGTGTGTGTGTGTTTTTTTTTATCCAGTGGGTCAGGTATGAGGTGTGTGTGTGTGTGTGTGTGTGTGTTTTTATCCAGTGGGTCAGGTATGAGGTGTGTGTGTTCTTATCCAGTGGGTCAGGTATGAGGTGTGTGTGTGTGTGTGTTCTTATCCAGTGGGTCAGGTATGAGGTGTGTGTGTGTTCTTATCCAGTGGGTCAGGTATGAGGTGTGTGTGTGTGTGTGTTCTTATCCAGTGGGTCAGGTATGAGGTGTGTGTGTGTGTGTGTGTTCTTACCCAGTGGGTCAGGTATGAGGTGTGTGTGTGTGTGTGTTCTTATCCAGTGGGTCAGGTATGAGGTGTGTGTGTGTGTGTGTGTGTTCTTATCCAGTGGGTCAGGTATGAGGTGTGTGTGTGTGTGTGTTCTTATCCAGTGGGTCAGGTATGAGGTGTGTGTGTGTGTGTGTGTTCTTATCCAGTGGGTCAGGTATGAGTGTGTGTGTGTGTTCTTATCCAGTGGGTCAGGTATGAGGTGTGTGTGTGTGTGGGTCAGGTATAGGTGTGTGTGTGTGTGTGTTCTTATCCAGTGGGTCAAGTATGAGGTGTGTGTGTGTGTGTGTGTTCTTATCCAGTGGGTCAGGTATGAGGTGTGTGTGTGTGTGTGTGTTCTTATCCAGTGGGTCAGTGGGTGTGTGTGTGTGTTCTTATCAGGTATGAGGTGTGTGTGTGTGTGTTCTTATCCAGTGTGTGTGTGTGTGTGTGTTCTTATCCAGTGGGTGTAGTGAGGTGTGTGTGTGTGTGTGTGTTCTTATCCAGTGGGTCAGGTATGAGGTGTGTGTGTGTGTGTGTGTTCTTATCCAGTGGGTCAGGTATCTTATCCAGTGGGTCAGGTATGAGGTGTGCATGTGTGTGTGTTCTTATCCAGTGCGTCAGGTATGAGGTGTGTGTATGTGTTCTTATCCAGTGGGTCAGGTATGAGGTGTGTGTGTGTTCTTATCCAGTGGGTCAGGTATGAGGTGTGTGTGTGTGTGTTCTTACCCAGTGGGTCAGGTATGAGGTGTGTGTGTGTGTTCTTATCCAGTGGGTCAGGTATGAGGTGTGTGTGTGTGTGTTCTTACCCAGTGGGTCAGGTATGAGGTGTGTGTGTGTGTTCTTATCCAGTGGGTCAGGTATGAGGTGTGTGTGTGTATGTGTTCTTATCCAGTGGGTCAGGTATGAGGTGTGTGTGTGTTCTTATCCAGTGGGTCAGGTATGAGGTGTGTGTGTGTTCTTATCCAGTGGGTCAGGTATGAGGTGGCAATTCCCCCTTTGTTTGTATCCCTAATTCTGTCCCACAATCTGCCCCCTCCGTCATGCCCAACCGATTTGTTGTGTATGCTTCATTCATGCAACTCCCTTGCACGCATCATACTTCAAACACATTTTACCAGTTGAAAATAAACAGAAGGGCAGGGTCAATTTGACCGTTTGGGTTTATACTTTCAAAGTGACCTACTACGAAGAAACTTTTTTCATCGAGCAGCTGGATGGAATTGAGCTAATGTTAAGTTAGGTAGGTAGCTGATAGCCACTTTATAATATCCACCATGCTTCGCCAGGGCACAACGGCAGGATTGGATCAAAGCAGCGGGGTGGAGAAGCCTGTCACCGAGGCCAAGGCCGCCGAGCTGCCGCTAAATCACTGAGGCCAAGGCCGCCGCTAAATCACAGAGGCCAAGGCCGCCGAGCCGCCGCTAAATCACTGAGGCCAAGGCCGCCGAGCCGCTGCTAAATCACCGAGGCCAAGGCCGCCGAGCCGCCGCTAAATCACAGAGGCCAAGGCCGCCGAGCCGACGCTAAATCACCGAGGCCAAGGCCGCCGAGCCGACGCTAAATCACCGAGGCCAAGGCCGCCGAGCCGACGCTAAATCACCGAGGCCAAGGCCGCCGAGCCGACGCTAAATCACTGAGGCCAAGGCCGCCGAGCCGACGCTAAATCACTGAGGCCAAGGCCGCCGAGCCGACGCTAAATCAGGTGCAGTAGAGGTGAGGTGTGTGTTCATACCCAGTGTGTCAGGTACAGTAGGGGTGAGGTGTGTGTTCATACCCAGTGTGTCAGGTACAGTAGGGGCGAGGTGTGTGTTCATACCCAGTGTGTCAGGTACAGTAGGGGTGAGGTGTGTGTTCATACCCAGTGTGTCAGGTACAGTAGGGGTGAGGTGTGTGTTCATACCCAGTGTGTCAGGTACAGTAGGGGTGAGGTGTGTGTTCATACCCAGTGTGTCAGGTGCAGTAGGAGTGAGGTGTGTGTTCATACCCAGTGTGTCAGGTGCAGTAGAAGTGAGGTGTGTGTTCATACCCAGTGTGTCAGGTACAGTAGGGGTGAGGTGTGTGTTCATACCCAGTGTGTCAGGTACAGTAGGAGTGAGGTGTGTGTTCATACCCAGTGTGTCAGGTACAGTAGGGGCGAGGTGTGTGTTCATACCCAGTGTGTCAGGTGCAGTAGGAGTGAGGTGTGTGTTCATACCTAGTGTGTCAGGTGCAGTAGGGGCGAGGTGTCTAAGCCTCAGTGTATTCTCCAGTATCTCCAGGTGACTGTCCATGCTGCTGTACTTCTGGATGTCTTTCACATTCTGCCCTGACGTCCCCAGGATCCTAAGGCACACAGGGAAGACCTTTGCATTGGCTCCTTACAGACAACTTCACATGACATACACAACCCAACTTACACCTAGCTAGCACATATCTGTAGTACAAAGGGCATCAGGAAATACATTAGCTCGCTTAATGCAAAAGGTTATGGCAATAAAAAAATCCCATTTGAAAACAGTGACCACATTACTCTTCCACAGAGAATGCTTTGTGAAGTTGGTCAAAACAAACAAAATGTTTCCAAGCTCTAAGTCCAGAAGCCCCAGGGTTGTTGAGACTCACCTCACCCCATCCAGGGTGGCCTGGTGTGGGTTGGAGGCCAGCTGCAGGGTGGGGTAGGAGGAGGAGAGGGGGAACATACAGTGGTGTAGGGGCTGCTGGGGCAGGGTATAGTTAGTAGGATCATACTGGCCCGGCATCACATCCACTGGAACTGACGACTAGGAGAGGAGGACACACTTCAGATAACTGAATGAATGGCACATTCTATGGCAAACTAGATAAATACTGCCCAGGCTGTGACATCCCTGGTGTAGGTGGTAGGAATCTCTGGAACTCACCACCAGCTGCATCAGCATCTCATCCAGCAGACGCATGGCATCCACAGTGCCTGCCTGGGTTTTCTTAGTCAAGTATTTAGCCTGGAGGGACAATACACAGTTAGGAAAACATTGCACGCACGCACACGCACACACTGGACAGTTCAAAATGAACCAGTAGCCTCTAAGTCAAGACAATTCTACTATAATGATTTGATAAGTGTAAGCTACGGTAATAGCTCACTTTCTCATCAACTGAAATGAATGGATGTCACAGCTAAATAAGTCCCCTCACCTTGGTGGATGCGTCCTTGTCCTGTGTGCTTTGGCTCAGAAGGTTCCCGGCCAGTAGAACCCTGGAGATTGTCGATGCACCACTCTGCTCCCCCTGGTCACCTAGGTGACCCGTTACCATGTCAACAAGCAGCTGTAAAGCCAGCATACTATCTGCATGACTACCGCCCAGACCCAAACCTGACAACAGCAGCACAAACCTACACACAACATAATATATTAGTTTAGTGTTGTCACAATACCGCATTTTCCTTGGCAAAATAGAAAAAGCAGACTCTACGCTTTGGTCCTTTAAAACCTACTTTTGTTAAATATTGTGTGCTATAGTTTGTTAAATAAACAAATGTGACTCTGGGTGACAACAAAAGGCTGTTTAATCCAACATTAAGACTGTTTTCCTCTAGAATTTAGGTCCGCTTCCTGTTTAGTTTCCTTTGCAGTGTTGTGATACTGGTACACTTATAAAGTTTGACATTTCACAAAGTCAGGTATGGTGTGTGTGTGTGTACCTGTCTGAGCTGAGAGTGGTTCTGGGGGCCTGCGGGGGGAGGTCAGCAGTACAGAAATCATCCACTGTGAATTTCCCATCATTCTTTTCTGCACCATAAATAGCAATAACACTACCTAAGAGTGAGAAAGGAGAGCGAGAAACATTAATAATAAAAACAACAAAACAAAGGAGGCAGTCATAATTACTACATGAGAACTGAGACAAGCTTGTCTATCCTGATACACTAGGTAGAAGGTACAGAGGAGACAGAAACCTGTGACAAACTTGTCCACATCAATATTGCCCTCTAATTTGATCCTCTGCAGCTCGTCCTCCAGTATCAACTCATCTGATTCGCTGATGTACCTCGTGCGCGGAGGCTGGGGCAGCAGATTGTGCTAAGAGAGAGAGAGATGTAGTTAAAGAGTTACTACCATAAACAGTATACAGACTTTGGCAAACGATCCGGTTTGTTTCATGACAATCAAAGTCTGATTTTATGTTAGCAACTTCTTACTTCCTCACTGATTTCCTTCAGAATGGATGGCTGCAGTTCCATGTGCTTGAACAGGGTTCCCACAATGCAACACTGCTCACCCATCTGCAGATCACACAACTTCCTGATCCGTACATCTGCACCTGACAGGGAGGGAGTCAGGACAGAGTTAACTCTCAGCAAGGTATTGGTGTATGAACTGTTGCAGCAAATTGGAGAGCTAGGGGTCAACCCTGCACTTACCCCATTTCTGCTGGGCCCTCTCCGTGAGCAGGGGGCTCATCTGCATGAGTCGTGTGGCGTAAATGTGCGCATACTGGCGGTTGAAGCTGCGCTCCCCCAGCTTGAAACGCTCAGAGCAGGGTGAGTATGCCGGCTTGACCCTGTCAAACACGGAGGGCTCCTGGTCCTCGGAGCCAGGACGACACAACAGAAGAGAACAGGAACCCTCCTGAGGGGCGCTCACCTCAGAGAACATGGCTGCCTGGGGAGACAGTTATTAAGTTAAACACATGATATGGGATCTTGCATTGCAGCTGTAATGAACACGGTATCCTTGCTAGTTTAGGTAGTTTGAACAGGGCTTAAACACATATGCCATCTCCACTACTGCTAGCTAAACCTCAACTCAGCTCATAAATAGTTACAATGATTGTACCGTGGTCTGCAAATGTGAGTGTGGTTATTAACGTTAGCTCGCTAATACTTTAGCTTCCGTTAGTTAGCTACCTAAGCTAGCTGCTAACGTCTTGTTGTTGTCAACAAAAGCAGTGTCCTGCGAAAACAGGAAAACGTCAATGCGTTAAATAAAGTATTTACATTACCTTTATTGGCCTTTTATTCGTGACAAAAATGCGATTTTGTTGAAATGCACGTTTACTTTTGGAGAGGAGTTTGTTCTTTCAAAAGAGCATAGCTTAGATATCTCCCGCGAAATTTGACTGTTACCCGGCGTCGACGTTGCACAACGTCTTACGTAACAGACAAACCAGTCAGACATGTTTGTAAGGTCAAAACGGAGTTTTGAGTTCTTGGACGTCTTATTATACGTCCTCTAAACCAGGGTTCTCCAACCCTGTTCCTAGAGAACTACCATCCTGTAGGTGTTCACTCCAACCCTGTTCCTGGAGAGCTACTGTCTTCTACACCTGCATTGCTTGCTGTTTGGGGTTTTAGGCTGGGTTTCTGTACAGCACTTTGAGATATCAGCTGATGTATGAAGGGCTGTATAAATAAATTTGATTTGATTTGATACTGTCCTGTAGGTGTTCACTCCAACTCTGTTCCTAGAGAGCTACTGTTCTGTAGGTGTTCACTCCAACCCTGTTCCTAGAGAGCTACCGCCCTACAGGATGGTAGCTCTCTAGGAACAGGGTTGGAGAGCCCTGCTCTAAACTATTCAGCTCACTTCCTCCCGAATGTATGCCCACTGGCAGTGGGCCATTGCTATGGTAAGGATGAGTTATTATGTTACATTAATAGAGGGAATGTGTGCATCTATCCATAACAGCTGGAAGTAGGGGTGCTGAGGGTGCAGCACCCCCTGAAAATGTAAAAAAAAAAAAAAGAGCTGGGCCTTTAGTTTTCTGGGACTGCTAATACAGAACAAGTATCTCAGCACCCCCAAACTACTTCCTGCGGCTATGCATCTATCAGAATATGGCACACCCACACACAACACGTTTTGACAAGAGAAGAAGCATACCCATTGAGTGAATAGAATAAGCAGTTGGTAGGTGTGTGTGTGACATTGAGGACAGTCACACACAGTTATCCACATCATGTCAATAAATAACATGATTCAGCATGTCACAAGGTGTCACAATCACACCTGTGTGTGTGTGTGTTTGTCATGCCCTCATTGTCTGTTCTTTTTCTTCTCAATAATGGTTATTTTTCTAATTTGCTAATCCCATACATTACTGTATACAGTAATAAATTAAGTATTATTCATGATCATGCCATTAAAACCAAAATTGTTTTTATTTTATTTCACCTTCATTTAACCAGGTAGGCCAGTTGAGAACAAGTTCTCATTTACAACTGCGATCTGGCCAAGATAAAGCAAAGCAATGCGACACAAACAACACAGAGTTACACATGGGATAAACAAATGTACAGTCAACAACACAATACAAAAGTCTATATACAGTGTGTGCAAATGCAGTAAGATTAGGGAGGTAAGGCAATAAATAGGCCATAGTGGCGAAATAATTACAATTTAGCAGTTAGACACTGGAGTGATAGATATTCAGAAGATGAATGTGCAAGTAGAGCTACTGGGATGAAAAGGAGTAAAAAATAAATAACAATATGGGGATGAGGTAGTTGGGTGGGCTATTTACAGATGGGCAGTGTACAGGTGCAATGATCGGTAAGCTGCTCTGACAGTTGATGCTTAAAGTTAGTGAGGGAGATATAAGACTCCAGCTTCGGTGATTTTTGATATTTGTTCCAGTCATTTGGCAGCAGAGAACTGGAAGGAAAGGCGGCCAAAGGAGGAGAGGGCTTTAGTGAAATATACCTGCTGGAGCACGTGCTACGGGTGGGTGCTGCTATGGTGACCAGTGAGCTGAGATAAGGCAGGGTTTTACCTAGCAAAGACTTATAGATGACCAGGAGCCAGTGGGTTTGGCGACAAATATGTAGCGAGGGCCAGCCGACGAGAGCGTACAGGTCGCAGTGGTGGGTGGTATAAGGGGCTTTGGTGACAAAACGGATGGAGCTGTGATAGACTACATCTAATTTGCTGAGTAGAATGTTGGAGGCTATTTTGTAAATTACATCGCCGAAGTCAAGTATCAGTAGGATAGTCAGTTTTACGTGGGTATGTTTGGCAGCATGAGTGAAGGATGCTTTGTTGCGAAATAGGAAGTCGATTCTAGATTTAATTTTGGATTGAAGATGCTTAATGTGAGTCTGGAAGGTGAGTTTACAGTCTAACCAGACACCTAGGTATTTGTAGTTGTCCACATATTCTAAGTCAGAACCGTCCAGAGTAGTGATGCTAGGCGGGCGGGCGGGTGCGGGCAGCGATCGGTTGAAGAGCATGCATTTAGTTAACTTGCATTTAAGAGCAGTTGGAGGCCACGGAAGGAGTGTTGTATGGCATTGAAGCTCGTCTGGAGGTTTGTTAACACAGTGTCCAAAGAAGGGCCAGAAGAATACAGAATGGTGTCGTCTGCATAGAGGTAGATCAGAGAATCACCAGCAGCAAGACCAACATCATTGATGTATACAGAGAAAAAGTCAGCCCAAGAATTGAACCCTGTGGTACCCCCAAATCAAATGTTATTTGTCACATACACATGGTTAGCAGATGTTAATGCGAGTGTAGCGAAATGCTTGTGCTTCTAGTTCCGACCATGCAGTAATATCTAACAAGTAATCTAACCTAACAATTTCACAACTACCTTACACACGAGTGTAAAGGAATTAATAAGAATATGTACATAAAAATGGCCGAACGGCATAGGCAAGATGCAGTAGATGGTATAGAGTACAGTATATACATATGAGATGAGTAATGTAGGGTATGTAAACATTATATAAAGTGGCATTGTTTAAAGTGGCTAGTGATACATTTATTACATCAATTTTTCATTATTAAAGTGGCTAGAGATTTGAGTCAGTATGTTGGCAGCAGCCACTCAATGTTAGTAATGGATGTTTAACAGTCTGATGGCCTTGAGATAGAAGCTGTTTTTCAGTCTCTCGGTCCCCGCTTTGATGCATCTGTACTGACCTCGCCTTCTGGATGATAGCGGGGTGAACAGGCAGTGGCTAAGGTGGTTGTTGTCCTTGATGATCTTTTTGGCCTTCCTGTGACATCAGGTGGTGTAGGTGTCCTGGAGGGCAGGTAGTTTGCCCCCAGTGATGCGTTGTGCAGACCGCACCACCCTCTGGAGAGCGTTGCGTTTGAGGGCGGTGCAGTTGCTGTACCAAGCTGTGACACAGCCCGACAGGATGCTCTCGATTGTGCATTTGCATCTACTGAACAACGCTCTGTTTAATATCATCTGCCAGCTGATGTTTGGGAGCTGTTTTGACTATAGCGACCCCAGCTTCCAGACCCTGTTGAGCTACCTGTCTGAGGCCATGCTGATAGAGGAATCCCTATAGACCCAGGTAAGACACCAGCAGGAGGACACCAGCAGGAGGACACCAGCAGGAGGATACCAGCAGGAGGACACCAGCAGTACAAACCCACTGAAGCTCCATGGTTAATCCCTGTAGCTGTATGAGAGAATCCCTGGCGTGATGAAGCACCTCCAAGGACCTCACAATGCCGTCTTCAGCCACTACCAGGCCATGGAAGCCTTCATCAGGGAGGAGGTGGAGGGACACAGGCAGGACCTGGACCCCAGGCACCTTCCTCATAGAGACATAGAATGTAAGCGGCTCTTTCTGTTCCTCTGACGTTATTTACCCCCAATGATGAGTTTTGAAAATGTTAATTTGTGATTGATGAACCCCTCCCCTGACAGCACAGGGTTTGACCTGGCCAACCTGGTGCTGTGTTATCTGAGACCACCTCCACCACCCTGCTCTGAGACCTGCTCTGAGACCACATCCCTGCTCTGAGACCTGCTCTGAGATCACCTCCACCTCCCTGCTCTGAGACCACCTCCACCGCCCTGCTCTGAGACCTGCTTTGAGACCACCTTCACCACCCTTCTCTGAGACCTGCTCTAAGATCACCTCCACCTCCCTGCTCTGAGACCACCACCTCCCTGCTCTGAGACCACCTCCACCGCCCTGCTCCGAGACCTGCTTTGAGACCACCTTCACCCCCCTTCTCTGAGACCACCTTCACCACCCTTCTCTGAGACCTGCTCTGAGATCACCTCCACCTCCCTGCTCTGAGACCACCACCTCCCTGCTTTGAGACCACCTTCACCACCCTTCTCTGAGACCTGCTCTGAGACCACCTCCACCTCCCTGCTCTGAGACCTGCTGAGACCACCTCTACCTCCCTGCTCTGAGACCACCACTTCCCTGCTCTGAGACCACCTCCACCTCCCTGCTCTGAGACCACCTCCACCTCCCTGCTCTGAGACCTGCTCTGAGACCACCTCCACCTCCCTGCTCTGAGACCACCTCCCTGCTCTGAGACCTGCTCTGAGACCACCTCCACCTCCCTGCTCTGAGACCACCTCCACTACCCTGTTCTGAGACCTGCTCTGAGACCACTTTCACCTCCCTGCTCTGCATAATCACACACACATACAGGGTGAGCCTGTGACAACATGGATAGGCATTTTAAAACTAGTATGTGCCTCCCTCATGAAAGATGAGTTAATATTAACAATTATTGGATCTGTTGACGATTGGTGTTAAACCCTCTGTTGTGACACACTGACACAAGGTCCAGTTTAGATAGACAGTGTTGGGCTGGCAGGAGGGGTCTAACATGTCTACCAGAGCCAGTATTCCCTACACGGAAGATGTCATCATTAGATCTCTCAACGCACCCTGGATGGCCTACAGAGACACTATGCTGGATGGTACCTCATACCAAAGGTGTGTGTGTTCTCAGTGTTGTGTGTAGGGCAGTTGTGTGTTACTGTTCATATAGTTGTTGCTTCTAGAGCACAGTGTTGATGCTTACCCTGAACTCAGTGCTGTTTGATCAGACTGAATGGGAGACACCAGACATCTTCAACCCACAACACTTCCTGGATGCTGAGGGACACTTTAGTAGGCGGGATGCATTCATGGTCTTCTCTGCAGATAATCTTAATCTCACCTAAAGAGGGTGTGTGTCATCCCTAGGTAAGCATGTGTCTGGCCAGGATAGAGCTTTTCCTGTTCTTTTAGTCTGTTTCAGAAGCGGAGTCTGGATGGACAGGAGGGAGCAACAAGAACACCACACCAGACCATGATGAATCCCCCACTGCCCTGCAGGAACCTCTCACCCCGTGCACTAAACACAGCAGAGATCAAATATAGACCTTTTTGTGGTCGAGGGCTAGGCTACATTAAAATTACAACAGGACAGTTTGAACATTTTACAAGTTTATTAGTTACATAAAACCCAAAGGACTTAAGACTTGAATTTCTTAGAATCATCTAATTTTGTATGACTTCAAGACCTCCCACTAACACAATAATTTGTTAGTATTTGACAGAGACAATTTTGAGCTCATTTTAAACCTCTCCTTTCCTAGTGTTCTGTTGCATAATTTGCATTGTTCGTTAATCAGTGAATGTACATTCGTCCCAACACTAAGTAGTAACTCGGGTGTAAATTCAGATTTAACTGATAAAAGTAAAAAAGGGAAAACTCAGTAAAAGTGCAAGAACACAAATCACAGTTTAATGAAAGGAACAGTAAGTCACATCCTGAGGAAAAGTAACATGACAAAACCTGGATATCATAAGGCCATTAACTCCAGCTCAATCATTCACCTAAAGCCATCATATCACATGCACAACCAAATATATAAAGTATTAGCAAATTTCCCATTCATTATCACTTTCCTTTCAAACACATGTAGTCAACCCTAATCAAAATTTACACACACTTTCACCCAAACAGAAGAAAAAAAAACATACCCACATGTTTGCCAGGCCAGTAGGCTTGTTGACCGATAGGAAGAACAGTGACCTGTGCTGCCTCCTTCCTCAGTAGTACAGATTTCACTGTCAACTGTCAGTGACCTGCAGACAACAGTATAGCTACGCTTCAGTTAAAGTCAGCATCTCACGCAGGCATAGCACTGTGGCATACTGTGGATCCTAGAATCATTTAGATCAGGCTCTCTCAAACTATTGGGGTCCGGCACCTCTTTTGTGATAGCAAATATATAAAGGGACCCACTCAATCAGAACAACTCGAGTGAGAAAAATAGCATACACGGTGTTTTACTATGACTTCAGTGTATGGCCGGACGAACCAAGGCTCGGTCCTGGGGAGGAACATTTTAAAAGGCCAGCCTCTTGACATATTTTGTCATGGGGCAAAGAGTTTGTGTTGTTGCGGCTTTAGCACTAATATTCTGCAATTCTACACATTTTCCCATGAGACAGAAAGAAAACTGCAGTTTAAAATATATACACACACACTATGGGTTATTGAGTAGAAAAATGTATAATTGGTGAGTACTGTAGATGCCAATATCCCTGTGAGCCTCCCAGGCCCACGTTGTCCAGGGTTTAAGAACATAAATTGTATATTAATAATATGACATTTTATTGTATTTACTCTAAACTAATTCAACAGATCTCTTGGCAAAAATGTGTTTGACCTGTTAGTAATATTCAGATTATTCTTATTTTTTTACATACAAAAATGTTTACAAGTTTGATGGGTCTGCAGACCCCAGCTTAACTGATGTAGATTGTTTGTTCATGCTCTCTGACACACTTCAGTTGGATCCTTTAGCCATTTGAGTGGATCCTCTTAAGGCAATTTAGAAGATCCTTTTAGATCCATTTGACCGGATCCTTAGATTCCGGTCCATCCTCTGACCATGATAAGCTAGATCCATAATTATGCCATCCCCTAGCTCTATGCAAATGTTTCTGAATCTCCATTTCCTCTCTGATGTCCAGGAACATCCTGATGAGAGACTCAAGTCAGTATGAGTGGATCTTTTCGGGTCCGTTTGACTGGCCGGGGTTTGATGCAGGAGTTGGATCCTCTGGCCAGATGGCCTAGATGAGATCCTGATTGTCAGTCAGCATAGTTGGCTCCTCTTGTCTCGAACCCTCACCCTCCTCTTCTTCCTATGTTGAGTGTTCAGCTGTTACTTAGTGACTAACTCATAATGCGCTATAGGTTAAATATAAAATGTTAAATCATTTCTGAATCACTTGTGATTGAAAAAAAAAATGATTATACATAATGTCATTTCGGGTAAAATGATCCACTTTAATCTTAAACTATGGTATCCAAATAAGTAAATAAACAATTATGTGTTTAAACAGAGATGATTACCTCAGAGAGTAATTAGAGTTCACTTCAAATAAACTGACATTACTGGTTACTATTTGAGAAATAAAGATTATTATGGTGGCAATGTCGGACTAGATCCAAAACCTGACCCACTGGAGATAAGATTGTGATGTCACATCCTATCAAGCCTGGACAAGTATTCCTTTTCAAACCAATGTCACATGAGAATGCTGTTTGGATTGGTTTCTTGTTCCTTACCTTTGGGGTGGTGAGACCATACACTTCCACAGAACTGCATAGAGACCCAATACGAAACCAATGAATACTGCAGCTGCAATGGCTCCTACACACAGACAGATTTACGGAGAGAAATCATTGTTCACACATTTAGGAAGTATACACATTGTCACCGATGGCTTTTAGTGTCAAAAATAAACTAAATTCAGTGAAATTCCATCACATACAATATGCTACCCTCACACTACCCTGTCACGTCCTGCAACTTCAAACGGAAAAGGCGTCTTAACAGAGCAGCTCAAACTCATCTACAGGACATGTAACTGTTTGCAGCAGTACAGAGACGACACTTAGCAGTGCAATGCCAACTGCACTGCCCCTTGGTAGACCATGAACTATTACTGACCATTACCGTGGCTAGCGGAATGTCACGCTGTCTTCCAGACCTCTGGCCTGCCTGGGTCTGGCCACCTGACACGTGTCTGATTAAGTGTTTTTCTTTTCCACCATGGAAACAAACATTGAGCATGTTCCAACTGAAACCTTAAAATCAGATAAGAGGATAGCAAGAGAGTGATGTCATGACCCACCCCAAACAATGTTTTCTCAACAACAAAAAAGGCAAAGAGAGACAGAGGAATGCTAAACTTTACCCAATTTAGAATAAAAACACAGTTAAAAAGCCAGGAGCCATGGTGACAATGAGGACACCTCAGCCTGGTCGTTATTTGACTGGTCAGAGGTTTACATTTGGCCAGCATTTATCTGGATCGTCTATGTCTAGAGGGATCCAGATCGACCAGAGAGGAGATGAAGGGAGAGGTGAACTGAGCTACTGCTTATTTAATCTGCCTGACACATCAATGTACCAAGGTAACAGACTAGCCTTTGTCAATGCAAACAAGTGATGAGTCTCACCTGGGATGATGCCACTGCCTCTGGCCTGGGGGTCTTCTGTGTATGAGGGACGAGGGATGGCCGTTGACTCTTTAAAAAAAAAAAAAAAAAAATAAAAACTCTTTAATGAGATTTGCTGTGTGTAGCAACTGTCATCAAAATTGTTAAAAGGTTGTTTGTTTGTTTCTAATAAATGTATCAGTTGGACAAGGGATGAAGATACTCCAAACTTTTAGAATTGTTAAAATCCCTTAGATATTGACAGAATTATAGCACATTAAACATTTTCCTAGCACAGACAAATAATGAATTCAGGGATTTGTGGGAATTCAGTTATTCAATTTAAAATGTCATGTTTTTTTTATATTTGTGTGTGCCTAATTTGCATATGGCTAAATTAGTTTGCATATATGTATACATTTAACATAAATGAGTGGAACAGGGCTGTAACCACCAAAAACGCGCTCGGTCTTCTAGGCCCACCTGCACTCACCTGCTGTGTCTAGGCCCACCTGCTGTGTCTAGGCCCACCTGCACTCACCTGCCGTGTCTAGGCCCACCTGCACTCACCTGCTGTGTCTAGGCCCACCTGCACTCACCTGCTGTGTCTAGGCCCACCTGCACTCACCTGCTGTGTCTAGGCCCACCTGCACTCACCTGCTGTGTCTAGGCCCACCTGCACTCACCTGCTGTGTCTAGGCCCACCTGCACTCACCTGCTGTGTCTAGGCCCACCTGCACTCACCTGCTGTGTCTAGGCCCACCTGCACTCACCTGCTGTGTCTAGGCCCACCTGCACTCACCTGCTGTGTCTAGGCCCACCTGCACTCACCTGCTGTGTCTAGGCCCACCTGCACTCACCTGCTGTGTCTAGGCCCACCTGCACTCACCTGCTGTGTCTAGGCCCACCTGCACTCACCTGCTGTGTCTAGGCCCACCTGCACTCACCTGCTGTGTCTAGGCCCACCTGCACTCACCTGCTGTGTCTAGGCCCACCTGCACTCACCTGCTGTGTCTAGGCCCACCTGCACTCATCTGCTGTGTCTAGGCCCACCTGCACTCACCTGCTGTGTCTAGGCCCACCTGCACTCACCTATGTCGTCTTGACTGCATTCAATTACTGTTGTCCTGTTCTCTTGTATAATTCAACAAGTGTTTCAATAGCAGGATACCCTCAGATTTAAAATCAACACGCTTGGCTCTAGATTATACCCATCTATACATACTTTAAATTATTTGTGTAATCAGACATAAATATAATCCAAGTGTTTATTTTCGGAAGTTACTGTCATTTCAGCGCACCTAATTTGTAAACATTTCAAAATGTATTAAATGACTTTAAATTCCACAAAAAATGAACACCAAACAAAATAAAGTTATCTTTCTTGTGATGTAAGTGTTGAGGAGATGTGTTAAATCCCAGACGAAGATTTAGCCTTTTTACAGATGCAATGGAAAGCCAATGTTTTCCACTGAGCCCATTTCATCCATTACCAGGGTGTTCGACAGGTCCCTACAAACATTCACGCGATCAGAACGTTAAAAAAAATGAGACACAAGCAAGAGTTGGAATGAGTCGCAGGAGTAAAACGTAAGCAATCAAGCCAGCAATATTTAAGTGACAAGTGGATTTTGTGGACCCCTCAGACACAGGAAATAGATAGCTGAAAGGGACAGTTCCCGAAGTGGGCGGGTCATGCACATTTCTACTGTGTGTGTTGGAGATTGACACCACACCTGGTCCCAATTCCAGTCAATTCAGGAAGTACACTGAAATTCCAATTCTCGTCAAAGCTTTTCAATTAGGAAAAATTGAAATTTAAATGTGGTTTACTTTCTGAATTGACTGTAATTTTAATTAAATTGACCCCAAACCTGACTGATACACACTCACCATTGCGCTGTTCATATGTAGCGAGGACCCATGTGTGCATTGGAACAGCTCTCTGAAAGACAGAGACAGACTGAAAACATACAGGACACACACACAATCCCAACGAAAACACAGTACTGGTGAGCACAGGAGGTTGGTGGCACCTTAATTGGGGAGAATGGGCTCCAGACAATGACTGGAGCGGAATCAGTGGAATGGTATCAAATACATTAAACACATGGTTTCCAGGTGTTTGATGCCATTCCATTTGCACTGTTCTGGCCATTATTATGAGCCGTCCTCCCCTCAGCAGCCTCCTGTGCTGGAGAGTGGAGACAAAAGTTCCCGGGAAAAAATCCCGCCAGAGGCGTTCAGTAGCATCAGCTTGTCTGTGCATGTCGTCAGACTCATCTCCTGTTGACAGTTGCACTCTGATCCAACTCAGAGGCCTATTTCAACTCATGCAACACTAAAAAATGTGTGATTTTGAGTCAGCTTGCATTCACCCTTCCCTGGAGAAAAATGACAAAAACTGTCCTTGGCCACTTTTTAATAACAAGACACAGAAAACACATAAAATCGGGTTTCAGCAAAAACATTGGAGGAAGTCTTGCAGAATGGAAAATTAAACTAGGCCTACGGCGCGCCATGATTGTTTGTCCAAGATAAGAACTGAGCCAGCGACAGTTTCCAAAACATCTGTAGGGTTTTTCACAGCCTGCCTGAAAGTCTCCCATCAAGAAATACGAATAATCGCATAGGCAGTTTGCAGACCAATACTAAACACTTTAATATATGCAGGGATGTTTGTAGGAAAGAAAATAGGTTCAGTAAATTACTTTTATTCTTTACAAATATTCCCTCGTCAATCAAGTTGCAACAATGTAACAGCTGAGCAAGCACGTCCACGAAAACATGCAGGCTACAAATGTCTCTTAAAAAATATCGAATGTAAATATACTGGATGACCTACCTGTTTTTATTTGTTTATTCGCCTACGATGAGTTTGTCTAACGCTTACCTCCGAGGTGTTTCCATCGCTAAATACATTTTTGGTCTGGTTTTTCACCTCCGTCCACATTTTTGCACGCGTGTTGTGAAATTAAAGGGAGTTGATGACGCTCCTCTCGTTCGCCGCTGGTCGGTTGCGAGCTCACCAGGAAACCCTCTGTAGCTTTGCTCCGCCAGCGAACTTTCTCA
Source organism: Oncorhynchus clarkii lewisi (assembly GCF_045791955.1). Taxonomy (NCBI): domain Eukaryota; kingdom Metazoa; phylum Chordata; class Actinopteri; order Salmoniformes; family Salmonidae; genus Oncorhynchus; species Oncorhynchus clarkii. Next base: position 30,943,380 of record NC_092176.1, on the reverse strand, counting down.
AAACACTTTACATCAGCTGACTGCGATCTTCAGGAGGGCGGATAGAGTAGGGTTCATGGGACGTACAGCCTTGATTCGTCTGATAAAAATACCTATGGTGATGTATACAAATAATTTAATCAGATCTGTTTCTCTAGTTGTTGTATTAATAGGCGTACCCTATCCACACGGGTGGAAAAACTACCCAATTGTCATACTTGAGTAAAAGTGAAAGTCACCCAGTAGAATACTACTTGAGTAAAAGTCTAAAAGTATTTGGTTTTAAATATACTATCATGATTACCATTACTATTAGTTGTTATATCTTGTCTAGGTGGTTTGCTTGATTGGTTTATTATAAAATGATTCCCACAGGTTGGTTATAACACTACACTGTAAAACAATGAATTTTACAGGACACATCTGTTCAAGGCCTTTTGTTTTTTATCTAGGCAATATTACAACTTCTGTAAACAGTGTTTCAGCTAAATAAATGTCCAAAATATTTATTAATACAACATCTTCAATGTTTGCTTCCAATTCCATGATGTGCTATTTAACTAAATAAATTACAGAACATCTCTAAGACATGATATTTAAAGTGGCGAAACAAATCACTAAATAGCTACAGCTTAACTTTAATAGTATTTGTAACAGTATTTAAGTTTTCAGCACAACTTAAACGTTTACAGAACAAAATTCCTCAGAGAATTGTTTTTTTTTGTTCACCCTTGGCTTACTTCATTTGGGGAGTTGATCATAAATGTACAAGAGTCATCAAAGTGTCCTTCATTGGAAACACTGGTGTCAAGTTAACTATCTGTTTGCCCCACATCCAACATTATGGAGAGTGTAGTCAGCTTCTAGAAGTTACACAGAAGTTGTGCCATAAAGCAATAAGAGCAGTTCAGGTCACAGACTAATTATGTATTTGCACACAGATGTTCACAAACACACACACACACACAATCAGGTCATAAGACACAAAATAAAGCAGCAAGATAAACTACATCTAAAATATCAAAGGCCTCTCTCCATCTCACATTGTCCAACAACTCGTCCTTTGGAGTCTGGGAACACAATGAAAAACCATCCAAAGCCAAATAAGTGTTAGGGTACTGATTACAAGGAGTGCTATCTGGGATGTTGGCCTGTGAGGAGTGTTTTTCACACAAAACTGAGCCAGTTAAATGAAACAGAATGCTTTGATAGAAATGTTTGTTGAACACACCTATGTTATGCTGAAAGGGGAATCTTGTCTGTTATATACTGTTCTATACAAATAGTCCCTCGTCAATCAAGTTGCAAAAATGTAACAGCTGAGCAAGTACGTCCATAACGGGTCAGAGCTTAAAAGGCGCTGCATGGTCAATCCGTCATCTGCAATGGCCATGCAGCATCTCCAATGATACAGCCTCTGCAGAAACCACACATTTCATACTTCCGCTTCAAAGAGCTGTAGTGAAAGAAGTGAGTTTGTGTTTATACAGGACCTCCATTACTACCTAGCATCAACCAATCATGTCAATGCAGAGATATTTTTATTTAACTAGGCAAGTCAGTTAAGAACAAATTCTTACTTACAATGACAGCCTAGGAACAGTGGGTTAACTGCCTTGTTCAGGGGCAGAATGACAGATTTTTACCTAGTCAGCTCAGGGATTCGATCTACCAAACTTTCGGTTACTGGTCCAACACTCTGACCACTAGGCTACCTGCCACCTCAATGCCCTTCACATTGTTCAAACATTTGGGAGGCCCACAGCAATGTGGTACGGAACTCAATTTGGCCTCAGCATGCCTCCGGATGCTCTGCAATTATGTCACACCCTCCATACGGAGTTTCCGACCACACTTTCTGATCAAGCATAAATGGCCTCTTATAGTGGATCATAACTATAGAGAATGATAAAGGCCTCTAGTGGCCAAAATGCCATTTTAGCATTGGCAGCGCCATTGAGGGCTTCCACCATACTTCCGCCATTTTAAAATAGTAAACTGGGTGAGGATTCCTACGGGTTGCAGCCTCAATGGCGCCGCCCATGCTGTGACAGACGCTATAATGGCACAGCTAAAAAAAGTGTCCTATATCTATCTCTATGATCAGAACCCATTGGTGGGTGGGTGATGGCTGATTCATTGTGAGAGTCGTCTTAAGACTGCATCCAGACAGACCAATGATTTAGATAAACACTACATGACTAATAGGGGGCGCTGTGTTGAAGCCAGCATGTCTCCATCTTGGCACTCCCCAGCATTATAAAAAATATTTTGGAATCTATAGAAATGCATTTATTAATGTCTACATTTATTCTACTACAGACACCTTAAATGCATACTTTTACATCATGTGAGCTAAACATAAAAAAAACATATTTCCTTAAAGTATCATTTTTTAGAGATTACTAATGTTACAACAAAAACATTTAAATATATGTAACTTTGTCCTTGAAAAATGTAATTGAAATACTGTAGAATTTCAATAATTCCTATGGAGGACTGTTCCTACTGGGGAGTACCAATATGGCCAACCAGTGGCTTCAAAGCCTCTCAATAGTCAATACATAGCGTCAACAATCCAGTTTTTATATACATCAATGGCCCGAACAAACACTTTTTTTTTAGCCTACTCTGTGAAACACAAAATTAAAAAAAGCTTTGGAGGGATTACAGCGCAACTCCAGTAGGACACTGCAAGACCTGCCTTTCATACCACATACTCGTACACAGCAGGACTTCAATGTAACCCATAATTCAATAAGGCTTAGTATCTCAAGACGAGTCTATAGACATCACTACACACTGCTTTCTAAGTACAGGCTACCCAATTTAGTTTAACAAGCCCATCCGCACGAGCAATACCAATGAAAAACTCTGACATTTTTCAAAGTTTTCACATGCCTCCACAAAACCCCCCATGATTTAATACGATTAAATCACTACCCTAAAACATTCTGTGGAAATGAGCAATTTGATCATGGAGTTCTGATGTCTCAGACCCAGTTACAAACAGCCACTGCTCCCCCAAATCACAATACATAGAATATAATTCCTCCAGGATACAGAGGCCCTTTAAATATGTAACTGAATATACCTGAAATACGAATGTGAGGAAACAGCACCATCTAGTGGGAAAAGAAAATACGACGACACTACAAGAACTTTACGAGAACACCAGCAGATCCTGGGTTCCAGAAGTCTCTTGTTTAACGTTAGCTGTGAGTTACTACATAGAACAGAGCAAGATTGTCAGGGTTGCTTTAAAGCCAAGCATGAGAACTTAATCTCTCCTCCTTCAAAACATAAGATTCTGATACAGTCTGAAATTCAGGAAACGCTTTAAGACTTTTTTCAAAGAACAAACCACCAAAGATACAAACACGTTATTGACGGACCACATCCTGTCTGGCTATGAACCATCTCAATGCCTTTTGAGAGGTCACAATGAAGCAAATAAATATAATCATTTCCCCTGCCAACCCCCCCACCCAACTGCCTCTGTGCCCTCCCAGTGACTGAGCGGAGGCCATTCGATCTCCTGGAGGCTGGGGCATGATGGGAGTTGTAGGATGAGCAGAAAGGCCAAGAGATGTGTCTAAGAGGACAGTTCACAGTCATTACATGACCTCGCAGCATGAGTTCTGCTTCCGTGCCTGTGGGATAGAAAACAGAGAGTGATTGATTAGCAATTACTATATCAGTTGCACACTGAGGCGGCTACCGCCGTGAAGAAAATTAGTGGTAATAAAGAGTTTTAAAAAGACAGAGGCCGCGGATCTGTAAGTAACCCCGTCCCGGATCCCTTTTCATCACAGCTGAAGATCCGAATCACGTTCTGCGCACACAAATTTGTGGTCACCCTCCCTTCACATTTCTGACTGTCGATCTGGAATTATAATTCTTCAAGTTTTACAGGTGAAACATCCATTCAGCTTCTGCACACCAACTATTTGATCTCAATCAGTTTCATAAGGAAATTAATTTAGATCTTGAGTTCCACAGTGTTGTTTCAAATTAGCCTACATTGTTGTTTTGAATTAGGTACAGTGAGCAAATATTAGAGCAAATGGTGTTCAACTGTAGCATACCTGTGTTTAGTTTCAATCAGCGCACCTACTTTGCCTAGTGACACGCGCTGTTGAGTTTTAGGCCATGAGAGAAAAATGCAACGATTCACACAATCATCCTAAAATCCAAAGAAATGAGGTGTTGTTACAGTAACGTTATACTATGCAATTATATTTGGTTCTGTTATGTAGGATACTATCAGTGTGTGATCTTGCAGACATTGATTCCACTTTGATATAACTATTAACAGCGCACCATTCGTTAGAGTAGCCTGTTCTCTGAGCTACCGAACGAATAGAGCAGTAGAAAGTAGAGTAGAGAATCCTTCACATGCAGAAGCTTCTAAACTGTCAAGAAGAAAAGTCAGATCAGCAGCCACTCCGTTTTTATAAAGCCTAAAAATAGCCCAAGTTTAATCTAAAATGCAATGACAGTTTGAACCGGAGAGCCCAGTCCACAGTCACTACAGTACTTACAGTCTTATAGAAGGCTTTAGACTGGTTCCCAAGGTGTTCAGACTTCTGCACCAGATCATCCAGCTTCTCCCCTCTCTCCAACAGAGACTCCATGGTGTTGTGCTGCAGAGACAATCACACCACACTTCATATACAGCATCACACCAACCACAGGCACTAGCAGTGTTAGACATGCAGTAGTGCAAGTTTCAGCATCCTATATGGGGAAAATCATGTTAGAGTCCATAGCAAAAGAAAGTAAGGTTGAGAAACCAGAATAGAGACAGTTTTTCACACAAATCTCCAACTGGCATAAACAGTTGATTTACGCTAGAGGTAAATATATTAGCTTATCTCAAGTTTGCCCATTATGTGAGAGATTCTCAGAGATGTGGTTATGTCAGGGAGTGTCGACTGAAGAGACTTACCAGAATGATCTTTGTCTCGTCCAGTTCAGCCTGCACTTTGGTCATAGCATCTGCCTCTCTGGGGTTCTGAGGAGAAAACACAGACTCCGTCAAACCATCACAATCGTGGATATTCAAGTGTTCTTCAAAGTTATTTAATTGTATGTGTAATGTTTGTTGTGTGTCATTTTAGAGACAGGATGCCATGTGTACCTGGTACTTGGCCAGGTGGATGTCCAGAGCTTTGTAGTTGATGGTTTCAGGGTTTCCAGATGGCCAGTCTATGCTGTCCACTTGTCTGGAGAACTCCTCTAGCACCTGCATGATCAAACATCAAACCATTTAATCAGGATTTCTTAAACTATGGGTCGAGACCCAAAGTGCGTCCTGGTCATGCGAGAGGTGGGTTGCAAATTTTGAGAATACATCTATAATCATACACCATTTCTTCTTAGTTTGGAGGATCCCTGCATTAAAATGCTGAAACTGATACCGAAAGGGCCTGGTGAGGAGCAATAACTCTGGAAGAAAACTTGAGACGAACAAGACCCAGACCAGAGAGTAATATTCTCCACTTGTTGCTAAGGGAATAATGTATCTCTCTGCACATCATCTCTACCCACCTTGTCTAGTAGTGTGAAGGCGACCCTTTGAGGATACTCGCTGTCTGCTATCACCACTGCACTCAGACTGTCATTCCTCACATACACGTGGCACAGGTACTCTGGAGGGAGAGGGTATGAATTATAGGAATAACCTCCTGTGAGCAGGACGAGGACAGCACTGTGAGCAGGTCGAAGACAGCACTGTGAACAGGTCTAAGACAGCACTGTGAGCAGGTCGAAGACAGCACTGTGAGCAGGTCGAAGACAGCACTGTGAGCAGGTCGAAGACAGCACTGTGAGCAGGTCGAAGACAGCACTGTGAGCAGGTCGAAGACAGCACTGTGAGCAGGTCTTTCTCCAGGCTCCACCATCACCTGCTTTTATATCTTTCTTAACTTATAACATGGACGTGGGGTTCTTCCACAGCCCAAGTGCAGAACAGGACAATCGCTTCAGCAACAAGTAGAAGAAACTTCTAAAGAAACTTCAGTTTTATCTCAATCTCTTCATTCAAAGACTCAGTCATGGACATTCTTACTGACAGTTGTGGCTGCTTTGTGTGATGTATTGTTGTCTCTACCTTCTTGCCCTTTGCCCAACAATGTTTGTACCATGTTGTGGTCATGTGTTGCTACCATGCTGTGCTGTTATGTGTTGCTGCCTTGCTATGTTGTTGTCTTAGGTCTCTCTTTGTGTTGTGTTGTCTCTCTTGTAGTGATGTGTGTTTTGTCCTATATATTTTATTTTCAATCCCAGTCCTGCAGGAGGCCTTTTGATAGGCCATCATTGTAAATAAGAATTTGTTCTTAACTGACTTGCCTAGTTAAATTAATGTTAAATACAGTTATTAAATTTAAAAAATCAGAACACCGCCAAATGCTATGGCCCAGTGTGTCAGGAGTTTACCTTGTTCTTTGACTGAGGCTCGGCTGCCGTGTGCAGAACGCTCCACAATCAAGGCGCTGGTGAAGGTCATGAACTCTTGGACACTGCCAAAACCAAAAACACAGACAATAGTGAAAACAGTGTTGGTGTTCCTTTCAATTCTAATGAATTATGTTAAACCATGACAGGATACTATTAATGACAGGGAAGTCATCTTCTCCTTCATCTGCACTGATGTACAAGAACTGGACAGGTGACAGAATGTTCCCAGTCGGAGTCCATCGCACATTGCTTTCATATATCCTGTCTTCAGATCAGTGGAGATTGAGGGGAATCCCCTTTAGACTATTAAAATGCACCCAGGTGCCAAGAGGAAGACCCACCTGGAGCGTTGGAAGAAGCTAAAGGAGGATAGGTCATAGGCAGATTTAAGGAGGTTGGATTTTGTCGCTCCTTTGTGGAGGACGCTGAGGCTGTACAGCTTCATGATGACGCAGGGACAGAGAGTCACAGCGCTAGGGATGATAGGCGTGTCCCCGCGCAGAAGCCTCAAATCAACAACAACCACAACGCCAAGGTCTCAATGCCTGCCTGCCAAGAAAGGGAAACAATTAAAATCACATGAGCCAAAGCAAACCAAGCATATAGCCACAAAGGACATACTCTGTAAGATAGCCTACTACACACAGTGCCACATATTCTACAATCTACACTAGTTAACATTACAACGATAGAATCACAGACGGAACAAGGGTTAGTTAAACATATCTTTGAAATAAGTCGACATGCACCGCTTCGTCATATACTGGATTTTCATCAATATTGCTCGTTAGTTAGTTAGCTCACACCGATTGCTAGCTCGATAGCTAAATTATTTATTTTAGTTTCCTGGCGAGATGAAGAGCAATTTGACACTGGATGAATGAATCTAAATGCGATCCCACTTCATAGAAAGCTGGCTAACGTTACAACAACAACTCGTGTTCTTTCGACGACGGAGTTAGCTAAAGTTAATTTGTCGTACTTACTTACCAGACAAGACTGCACTGTTTGACATATGTTGAGAATAAAATACCAACGGAATTAGTCCATAACTACAGATCGTTCACTAATGTAGTTTATTTCTATCACTCCAACCACGTCACGATATAAGCAATGTCCCACAGGATAATTGTTCCGGAATGCAACACCGCCTCATCTTCTTCTTCTATGATATCATGGCGGTCCGCAAACAATCGTTAAATTGCATGCCGTCACCTACTGTGCTGGAATGATCTGCCCAATTCTGTACTACCATGAAAATAAAATTCAAAACCAAATAAATCCTAACTTCTACCACACCCTCCCCAACCCCATAGAACTAGATCTATATCATGTTGAAACACTCCACCCTTAGGATTGTTCAGCATGTCAACAACCATTTCAACAGTAACATCTGTTACCCCCAATATCTCTTTTGGAGTCTCCACAATAACCTTCAACCTGGCATTTCTGCTTTCCACAACCAAAGTTATATTGATAGCCTTACCAATAAAACCTATGAAGTCAACTTTATTCATTATTAAAGTGTCATTTGACACCGCACATTCATGAGCACAAGATTTCTGAACAGGCCTCAAAACCCGGCCAGGACCATCAGAAGCACCAGTCCTGACAGTAGGTCCACTTACTACAGGTACATTCATTTAAGCTCCACCAGTCCCCAGTGTAGTTCTACCAACATGTTTTATGGCCTCTGCATACGACACATCATGACTGATCCTATATCTCTGAGCCTCTCTCGGTACCTGGTATCCACCAAATTCTGCATGGTGTTCTCCTCAAAATTAGTGCACTTAACCTTCACAATGCTTCCACATTCACTGTAATCATGTGCCCCTCCATACTTGGCACACATTTTCTTTCCTTTACATTGAGCAGCTGCATGTCCCATTCTTTGGAATTTAAAACACTGCACTGCAAATGATACAAATTCTCTAACGTTGAAACTAAGGAATCCTTTCTCTACTTTTCCCAGCAAAACTCTCAAACCTCAGCATCACTGATAAGCTTTCACTTCTTTGACCCTCTTTCCTACCGATCAACCTTTTGGCCTCCATCTCTCTGCCTCCCTTCACATTTTCTTCAATATCATCTGTGGACTTAGATATTGGGAAACCAGTGATGACTCCCCTCGACCTAGCATAAGCACCAGGGACATGGCTTTTAATCTTCTTCCAATTAAGCTTTTCCATTTTCAAAATATTCTCTTGCTGAGCCTGGCTACCACACAATATTAACAATCTACCATTTCCAATGAACCCGGCTAATTTCACTTCACCTACCTCTTTCTCTACAGCATTAGTTAGTTGGACAGGGTGTGAGGCTCTGTGGTCTCATCAAACACTATCACCACTTTCCACTCCAACAATCACTACTCTTGCTTCCTACCTTGGCCCTCTTTATGCTTTCTTTACTAGACACTCCACTGCTTTCTGAATCATGATCTCTCTTCTTCCTATGTCTTTCCACTATTAACCATTCCGGCCCTGGACCCTCATTCTATGGTGTGGTAGAAGTTAAGGATTTATTTGTTTTTTAATTTTATTTTCATGGTACAGAATTGGGCAGATCATTCCAGCACAGTAGGTGGTGGCATGCACTTTAACAATTGTTTGCGGATATCATAGAGCTTAAAAGGTCAATCCATCATCTGCAATGGCCATGCAGCATTTACAGTGATACAGCCTCTGCAGAAACCTTGCAATTCATACTTCTTGCGTATCACAGAGATGTTGTGAAATAAGTGAGTTTGTGTTTATACAGGATCTCCCACCACTACCTACCATCAACCAATCATGTCAATGCAGAGATATTTTTATTTAACTAGGTAAGTCAGTTAAGAACAAATTCGTATTTACAATGACAGCCTAGGAACAGTGGGTTAACTGCCTTGTTCAGGGGCAGAATGACAGATTTGTACCTAGTCAGCTCAGGGATTCGATCTAGCAAGCTTCCGGTTACTGGTCCAACACTCTGACCTGGGTGAGGATTCCTACGGGTTGCAGCCTCAATGGCGCTGCCCATGCTGTGACAGACGCTATAATGGCACAGCTAAAAAAGGTGTCCTATATCTATCTCTATGATCAGAACCCATTGGTGGGTGGGTGATGGCTGATTCATTGTGAGAGTCGTCTTAAGACTGCATCCAGACAGGCCAATGATTTAGATAAACACTACATGACTAATAGGGGGCGCTGTGTTGAAGCCAGCATGTCTCCATCTTGGCACTCCCCAGCATTATAAAAAATACTTTGGAATCTATAGAAACGCATTTATTAATGTCTACATTTGTTTTTTGCCACATTTATTCTACTACAGACACCTTAAATGCATACTTTTACATTATGTGAGCTAAACATTAAAAAAACATATTTCCTTAAAGTATCATTTTTTAGAGATTACTAATGTTTCAACAAAAACATTTAAATATATGTAACTTTGTTATTAGCATTAGTTAGTTGGACAGAGTGTGAGGCTCTGTGGTCTCATCAAACACTATCACCACTTTCCACTCCAACACATCACTACTTTTGCTTCCTACCTTTGCCTCGTTATGCTTTCTTTACTAGACACTCCACTGCTTTCTGTATTATGATCTCTCTTCTTCCTATGTCTTTCCACAACCGACCATTCCGGCCCTGGACCCTCATCCTCCCGCTCCATACCATCAGAACTGACAGCCATGTTGTTCGCATTCTAGCATAGCTGTTGCTTCTCAAACTTTTTCTCCATTTACTCCATTTTGTCCACACTACTAGCCGTCAATTCCCATTAACCTCTTACCACATTTCTGCAATAGCAAAACAAGTTTCAACGATATCAAACAACTCTCACTTGTGGTCAAACAATCGGTCACCTGCACTGCTGATCCAAAAATGCACTCTTTTTTCCACACATGCATAAATCAGATATTTAAGAATGGTAGGGTGGTGCCATTTGAAGAACATCAATGGAGTAATTGCTCTACCGCCTCATCTTCTTCTTCTATGGTATAATGGCGAACGCACAATTTAATGTGCATCCTGCCACCTACTGTGCGGGATGGAATCAGGATTCCCCAAAAAACTGAACAAACTACCAAAAATAAAGACATTTTTAAATCAAACAACTTTTCTGTTAAAAAAATAAAACATCTGATCCCTACACAGGCTCAAGGGGAAGGAACCTGGCAGGAAGACCCCTTGCAAGTCTTCAGATGTAAAATCCTTAGGTCCCAAAAACCTTTCTGCCGCAGCCACAATAACGTCCAGTTTCTAAGACTTCTTTGAGACTTGTGTCATACAGTTTATAACTGTGGCAAAGAACGCAGCAAAATCCTTTTTAATACACAAAGTATCTTTTTACTGGCAACAAACATTCTTATTATTCTTTAAAAATGCCTTCCTCACCATCTTAAATAAGCATGCTCCATTCAAAAAATGTAGAATCAGGAACAGATATAGCTCTTGGTTCTCTCCAGACCTGACTGCCCTTGACCAGCACAAAAACATCCTGTGGCGTACTGCATTAGCATTGAATCGCCCCCGTGCAACTTTTCAGTGAAGTTAGGAACAAATATACACAGGCAGTTATGAAAGCTAAGGCTAGCTTTTTCAAACACAAATTTGCATCCTGTAGCACAAACTCAAAAAAGTTCTGGGACACTGTAAAGTCCATTGAGAATAAGAGCACCTCCTCCCAGCTGCCCACTGCACTGAGGCAAGTAAATACTGTCACCACCGATAAATCAACTATAATTGAGAATTTTAATAAGCATTTTTCTACGGCTGGCCATGCTATCCATCTGGCTACCCCTACCCCGGTCAACTGCCTGGCACCCCCCACAGCAACTTGCTCAAGCCTCCCCCATTTCTCCTTCACCCAAATCCAGATAGCTGATGTTCTGAAAGAGCTGCAAAATCTGAACCCCTACAAATCAGCCGGGCTAGATAATCCGGACTATCTCTTTCTAAAATTATCTACCGAAATTGTTGCAACCCCTTTTACTAGCCTACTAAATCTCTCTTTCGTATCGTCTGAGATTCCCAAAGATTGGAAAGCTGCTGCGATCATCCCCCACCTCAAAAGGGGGAGACACTCTATAGACTCAAACTGCTACAGACCTATATCTATCCTACCCTGCCTTTCTAAGGTATTCAAAAGCCAAATTAACAAACAGATTACCAACCATTTCGAATCCCACCGTACCTTCTACGCTATGCAATCCAGTTTCAGAGCTGGTCACGGGTGCATCTCAGCCACGCTCAAGGTCCTAAATGATATCATAGCCATCAATAAGAGACAGTACTGTGCAGCCGTATTCATCGACCTGGCCAAGGCTTTCGACTCTGTCAATCACCACATTCTTATTGGCAGACTAAACAGCCTTGGTTTCTCAAATGACTGCCTCGCATGGTTCACCAACTACTTCTCTGTTAGAGTTCAGTGTTTCAAATTAGCCTGTTGTCTGGACCTCTGGCACTCTCTATGGGGGTGCCACAGGGTTCAATTCTCGGGCTGACTCTCTTCTCTTTATACATCAATGATGTCACTCTTGCTGCTGGTGATTCTCTGATCCACCTCTACGCAGATGACACCATTCTGTATACTTCTGGCCCTTCTTTGGACACTGTGTTAACTAACCTCCAGACGTGCTTCAATGCCATACAACTCTCCTTCCGTTGCCTCCACCTGCTCTTAAATGCAAGTAAAACTAAATGCATGCTCTTCAACCGATCGCTGCCTGCACCTGCCCGCCTGTCCAGCATCACTACTCTGGACGGTTCTAACTTAAAATATGTGGACAGCTACAAAATACCTAGGTGTCTGGTTAGACTGTAAACTCTCCTTCCAGACTCACATTAAGCATCTCCAATCCAAAATTAAATCTAGAAATGGCTTCCTATTTCGCAACAAAGCCTCCTTCACTCACACTGCCAAACATACCCTCGTAAAACTGACCATCTTACCGATCCTCGATTTCAGCGATGTCATTTACAAAATAGCCTCCAACACTCTACTCAACAAATTGGATGCAGTCTATCACAGTGTCATCCGTTTTGTCACCAAAGCCCTATGTACCACCCACCATTGCGACCTGTACGCTCTCGTTGGCTGGCCCTCGCTTCATACTCACCGCCAAACCCACTGGCTCCAGGTCATTTACAAGTCTCTGCTAGGTAAATCCCTGCCTTATCTCAGCTCACTGGTAACCATAGCAGCACCTACGCGTAGCACGCGCTCCAGCAGGTGTATCTCACCGGTCACCCCCAAAGCCAATTCCTCCTTTGACCGCCTCACCTTCCAGTTCTCTGCTGCCAATGACTGGAATGAATATCAAAAATCACAGAAGCTGGAGACTCATATCTCCCTCACTAGCTTTAAGCACCAGTTGTCAGAGCAGATCACAGATCACTGCACCTGTACACAGCCCATCTGTAAATAGCCCATCCAACTACCTCATCCCCATATTGTTTTTTTCTTTTCTTTCTCCTTTGCACCCCAGTATCTCTACTTGCACATCGACTTCTGCACATCTATCACTCCAGTGTTTAATTGGTATATTGTAATTACTTCGCCACCATGGCCTATTTATTGCCTTACCTCCCTTATCTTACCTTATTTGCACACACTGTATATATACTTTTAATACTGTATTATTGACTGTATGTTTGTTTATTCCATGTGTAACTCTGTGTTGTTGTATGTGTCGAACTGCTTTGCTTTATTCTTGGCCAGGTCACAGTTGTAAATGAGAACGTGTTCTTAAGTAGCCTACCTGGTTAAATTTAGGTGAAATAAATCAAACTAAAACTACAGGCTGTGGTGTGTCCACTACCATATCTTCACAAGCATCACTTGTCTTCTCAATTATTTTAATCGCCTTCTGAATAGGAGATTCAATGGACCTTTCTAGCCTTTGCCACCTCAATCTCTTTCACCCTTACAGGGCACTCCTTACAGGGCACTCCTTACAGGGCACCCCTTACAGGGCACTCCTTACAGGGCACTCCAGGAACTCGGGATCATGATCCCCACAACAATTGCAACACCAAAGTCCTTCTACACACCGTTTTTCCGTATATTATGTCCGTCTGCAAACACTTGAAACATGGTCAAATCCTCTGCAATTCTTACTGCAATGGTTTGGGGATGAAAGCTCTAACAGCGTATCTTGCTTAACCAAGCTTCACATGCGTAGGTATTTGCTATTTATCAAAACACAACAGGACCGACAGACTTTTTTATTTTTCTCCATTCACCCATCGGGTAAGACACAGGGGCACCAACCACACCAGGAATTCTCTTCAGGTATTCAACCTGAACATCCATTGTCACCCCTGAGATGACTCCTTTGACGGTTGATCTACTCCGAAGTTTAAAACACAAAACTTCTGTTGTTCGGATTCTTTTGAGGCTCACTGCAATCTTCCTATGTTCTTCAGAAATACAATTACTCAAAATAAGACAACTAGTGGTCACTGACAGACTCCACTTGTCCCAGTGCATACTTCACCATTTTTGACATCTCAAACAGGTCTCCCACATATGCATCCTTACTCAACAAATGCATCCCAACAAGAAGCGGTTCATTTCCATTCATACATGTATCATCCACTCCAGTTTTCGATACCACTGTTGTCCATTCAGAACATTTGTCTTCACCAACTTGTCTCGACGCGCTGCTTGATTCTAACTCAGCATCCACTTCCGCCATCTTTCCCTCCCTTGCCACACACACCGCCTTATCAGAGACAGTACAGCGCATCATCACAATCTGTGTATAGGGGTTGCATCGCGTCACAAATCACCTAGCAACCACACCAGGTCCCATGTTGGAAGACCAGAGTCAATCTTTAAAAAAAACTAATATTTTTATTTTGTATTATTATTTATTTTATTATGAACACAACAAATACAAAAAAAACAGAAACATACAAACAAGAGTACATAAACCTAACAGACAGAGTATTACATATCAAGATTATTTTCAATTTGTTAAATACTTTTATGGTGCGTATTGCTTTTTTGTTTTTACATTTACTGATCATTTCAAAATAATGTTTAAATTATATCTTAAATAATGTAAAAGGGGTTTGTTCTCTGCCCACTTCATTTTATGGACAAAGAATCTTCCATGAAAGATAAACAAATTAACAATGAAAGTTAAATCAGGGTCCATATCATTTGGTTCAAAATAAAACATAATATCAGAGTCCCCGGACTGGGGACCCTCGCAGCGGGCGACTCTGGCAGCGCCGGACAGGCGGGCGATTCTGGCAGCGCCGGACAGGCGGGCGACTCTGGCAGCGCCGGACAGGCGGGCGACTCTGGCAGCGCCGGACAGGCGGGCGACTCTGGCAGCGCCGGACAGGCGGGCGACTCTGGCAGCGCCGGACAGGCGGGCGACTCTGGCAGCGCCGCGCCTGTCCGACTCTGGAGGGAGGAGACGGAGAGACAGCCTGGTCCTTGGAGGAGGCACAGGATAGACCGGGCCGTGGAGGCGCACTGGAGGTCTCGAACTAAGGGCCTGCACAACCCATCCTGGCTGGATGGTGATTTTAGCCCGGCACGTGCGGGGCGCAGGCACAGTACGCACTGGGCTGTGCAGACACACGGGAGACACAGTGCGCAGAGCCGACGCAGGATATCCTGGCCTGAGGAGACGCACTGGCGGTCTGGAGAGCAGGGCTGGCACCATCCGTCCTGGCTGGAACCTCACCCTAGCCCAGCAGATGCGGGGAGCTGGAATGTAGCGCACCGGGCTCAGAGCAAGTATTGGAGAGCTGTAGCGCCGAGCCGGCACAGGATGTGCAGGGCTAGTGGGGCGCACAGGAGGCCTGGTGCATGGGGCTGGCACAGTCTTCACCAGACGGCTAGCACGCACCTTAGGACGAGTATGGAGAGCTGACTCAGGTGACATCAAATCGCGGACACGCTCCGTCGGGCGGAAGTCGTGCCTCATGCACCAACACAGCAGCTCTCTCATTGCTCTCTCCTCCAATCTCCCCATCAACTCCTTCACAGTCTCGGCTTCGCTTCCTTTGCTCACCTCCAATTTCACCCCATAGCCCGGGGCCTGACCAGTGCCATGATCACCACGGTAAGCATGAGGAGTGGGCTCAGGTCTCCAACCTGACTCTGCCATACTCCCCGTGTGCCCCCCAATTTTTTTGGGGGTGGGGGGGCTGCTTCTCGGGCTTCCTTGCCAGCCGGTTCCCTTCTCCTGCTGCCTCCGCCTGTTCCCATGTCCAGTCCTCTTCTCCAAGCTGCTTGGTCCTTTGGTGGTGGGTAGTTCTGTAACGGCATTCAGAGGAAGAAGGTGAGGACCAAGGTGCAGCGTGGTACGTGTTCATATTATTTATTAGAAACTGAACACTAAATACAAAATAACAAAAGGAATAACCGAAACAGTTCTGACAGGCGATACAAACACTCAACACAAAACAACGACCCACAAAACCCATGTGGGACAAGGCTACCTAAGTATGGCTCTCAATCAGAGACAACGATAGACAGCTGCCTCTGATTGAGAACCACACCCGGCCAAACAACAAAGAAATCCAAAACATAGAAATTTAACATAGAATGCCCACCCTAGTCACACCCTGGCCTAACCAAAATAGAGAATAAAAGCCCCTATATGGCCAGGGCGTGACAGTCTTTCAAATTAACATTAATAGTTGTTTCTTTTAAAATAAAATCTTCTAACTCACAACAAAATCTTCTGACATAAGAACAGTCCCAAAATAAATGGTCAAGAGTCTCTGGGTCACAACCACAAAATACACATTTGTTATCAATAGCTATTTTAAATCTGTGTATAATAAAGGTCTTTACAGGGTAGATTCTATGAATGAGTTTGTATGATACTTCTTTCACCTTATTAGATATAATATTTACCAGATAACAATGAAACTTTGTTCCAGTTCACTTGTCCCAGGGCTGCACTCCAGTACATTTTAGCAGAGGGAATAGTAACATATGGACATAGTTTCCTTATATACATGTTATTACATTTGTAGTTTAAAATGTAAATTCCTTCTAGTTGTATTGAGTCTACAAAATCCTCAACAGTTGCACTTGGAGTATTGTTATATTCTCCTAAAAGAAGAATAGCACCTTTAGGGACAGCTCTAACAACAATTTGATACTCCTCAGGAGTGAATGTGTTGTAATAAATTCTGGATAATCATATAGTTGTCCATCATTATTCAATAATTGTTTAACCCAAATAATGTTGTTGTCAAACCAGTTCTGGAAAGACAAAGACGTGTTTTTGTATCTTATGTCTTTATTATTCCAGATTGCGTACCTATGAGGGGAAAATTGTGTTTGTACTTGAGGTTCCAAGTTAGAAGTACTTGTTTATGAAAGTTTGCAAGCTTAATAGGGATTTTAGCCATATCAAAGTTGCATTTGAGTAATAATTCTAGACCAATGTGTTGGAATATTAAATTAGGGATGATATTCCAGATGCAATACTTATTTCTTAAATAGTTTTGTATCCATTTAATCTTAAATATTATAGTAGAGGTTTTAACATCCAGAGCATTCAACCCTCCCTCACTTTGGGTGCTATATATTACCGCTTTTCTTAAATAATGAGGTTTATTCCTCCATATGAAGTTAAATAATTTAATATCAACCATTTTAGTTACTGACAGAGGAACATCCAAGGCAAGGGGGGTATAAACTAATCTGGTCCTTCAGATTGATAAAAGTACTCATCCAGATAAAGAAAGATCTCTTAATAACCAGGAGTTAAATCTCTTTCCAATTTTCTCTACAATAGGAGAGAAATTTAAGTTGGCCCTTTCTTTCTGATCTTTGCTAACTGTAATACCAAGATATGTGATCACATCTTTTACAGGGATATTACATATTAAGTCACATCTTTTCAACGCAAATAATTGACATTTCCTACTATTCAGAGATAAACCTGATACATGTGAGAAGGCATTAATACACTCAATAGCTTTCTTGACTTCTTTATGATATTTTAAAAGAATGCTGGTGTCATCAGCCAATTGTGAACATTTTATATCTTTGTCTTGTATCTGAATACCCCTAAAACTATCCTTACTTATATGAAGTGCCATAACTTGTGTCACCAATAAAAATAAGAAAGGAGAAATTGGGCATCCTTGTTTAATTCCACGTCTAATGTCAAATCTTTGTGAAGTTCAATGGGATAATTTAACAGAGCTGTTACTATTATTGTAAAGTGTCTTAAATTACACTTTGAAAATATTGACCAAAACCAAAAAATCAGAGTCAAAAAAAAAAAATGTTCAACTTTATCAAATGCCTTGTAAAAGTCTACAAATAAAATAAAGCTATCTTACATAATGTGCTCAATGTAGTCTATCAAGTCCAATACAAGTCTAATATTATTACACATACTGTATGTCTGCCCTTCATAAAACCAGACTGGGTATCGTCAATGATTTGGTCAAGACCTTTTTTAAGTCTTTCTGCAAAGATGGATGCAAGTATCTTTACATCATTGTTCATTAATGTGATTGGTCTCCAATTCTCTAACATCATAGAATCTTTGTTTGGTTTGGGTATTACAGAAATTAAGCCCTTTGTCATAGAAACAGGCAGGACCCCTAAATAAATTGCCTCCTTAAAAACATTAAATACGCCTCCTGGGTGGCGCAGTACTGCAGCGCCAGCTGTGGGTTCGCGCCCAGACTCTGTCATAACCGGCCGCAACTGGGAGGTCCATGGGACGACGGCAATTAGCGTCGTCCGGTTTAGGGAGGGTTTGGCCGGTAGGGAAATCCTTGTCTCATTGTGCACCAGCGACTCCTGTGGTGGGCCGGGTGCAGTGCGCACTAACCAAGGTTGCCAGGTGCACGGTGTTTCCTCCAACATATTGTTGCGGCTGGCTTCCGGGTTGGATGGCGCTGTGTTAAGAAGCAGTGGTTGGGTTGTGTATCGGGGGACTTTTGACTTTTGACTTTCGTCTCTCCCGAGCCCGTACGGGAGTTGTAGTGATGAGACAAGATAGTAGCTACAACACGAAATTGGCATAAAAAATAAAAAACATTAAATATAAATTCAATAATATCCCCCTGAAAATATTTATAGAATTCACTGATCATCATCATTCCCTGGAGATTTGTTCTCTTTTAACTTGCCGATACATTTGTATTATTTCATAGAAATAGAAATTATTTCCTCACAAGACTTCTGGAAGTCTTCATCTATCAATTTAGAAAGGCAGATATGTCACTAGTAGGACAGGTTACCATAGAATTCTGAAACATATTTTGAAATATCTTTGGGGTTTACATTTTCTTTGCCATCTATATTGAGCTTATGAATTGATGTAAATTCAGAATTCTTTCTTTCTAAATTGTAAAAGTATTTTGTATGTTTTACACCTTCCTCCAACCATCTCCTTCTTTATCTCACAAATGCCCCTTTTGCTCTCTCTTCATACATTCGGTCCATTTCTAGTTGTAAAGAGAATAACTGAGCCTTTCCTTCTTCATCAAGGTCCTCTATAGAGATTAGAGAAAGTATTTCCTTAACAAGTTTATCTTCCCTCAATATTTTAAGTTCAGCAATTTCTTTACCTCTCTTCATGGCTGTTTGTCTTATTCCATACTTCATTAATTCCCAATATTTCCCATAAGACTTAAATAGTTGGGCTTTCCTCCAATTGTCTTGTATAATATCTTTGGCATCCATCTTGAAATGATCATCTTCCAACAGTCTACTATTGAGTTTCCAATAACTCTGATTCGGTTTAACTTCAGATCCATTCATATTTAAAGATAAGAATATAACTTTATTAACTTTATTGATGGTTCAATTGATACATTGACTACAGAACTATCTAATGAATTAGAAATCAACCAGAAGTCAATTCTTGACCATCTGGACATGTCCTTGTTACTCCAAGTGAAGTCATTTTTATCAGGGTATTTACATCTCCAAATATCTACTAATCCAAGACCAAGACATAGATTATTAAACTCAGGATTAACTCTGCTGGATCTGTTAGGAGGGGGATATCTGTCAATCATCACATTAGATACAGAATTAAAATCTCCACCTAAGATAATTTTGATATCCTGAAATACACCTATAACTCTATTCATTTCTTCTTCAAATTCTTGAAATAATATCCAGTTGTTTTGTTTGTTGTTGGATGCATAAATATTCCCGAATAAAAACATTTCACTGTCGAAATTTACTGTTAAAATTAACAAAACGTCCTGAGTGGTGAGTCTTACTACTGATGACCTTCCCTTTAAATGCACCTCTTAAAATTGCTACACCTGCAGAGTGGTTGTTGCCATATGATAACCAGATATCGTTACCCCATAGATTTTCCCAAAAAGATAGATCAGAAGAACAAGCAGTCTCTTGTAAAAAGTAAAAGTCTGCATTAAACCGTTTGCAATACAGGAAAATAGCCTTTACGCTTGAGTAAATTACGAATACCCCTGACATTAATTGAACTAAGAGATAAAGACAAACTTCAACCAACAACCTTGTTATGCTAATATAAGCTTTTCCTAAGGATATGTAACTCAAAAGGATTTCCATCCCATTATTAACCTCTCCAACAAAAAAATAATATTGATCATAAAGTTACCAAAGTATTCTTACTCCCACAAGGGGGAGACATTGTGTAGATTTTACAATAAGCAGTTATTCACCTATAGTTAGTGTTTAGTGTACCAGTTCTCAGGTCAGCCTTTGCTTATTCAAGTGTTAGCATACATTTTTATAATAAAAGGCTGCTTTTCACCTGGTAATCAGTTTTTTGGCCTGACAGTTCTGTCCGAGTTAGACTCTGGCTCTCACTCAAATGTTCTGATTTGGCCGCATTTCTTTCCCATCGATGATCACTCTTGCACTGATAAAAAATGCAGTTTTCCCTGCCTTTCTAGCTGCAGCCATCGACCACAGTTTCTCTCTAGTCAAGTTGTCTGCTGAGGTCAGATCCTCCGTGAACCTCAATTTTTGCTTGATGAGGAATTCACAATTCTTCGCTCGCCTCCAAAGAAGATCCTTTGTAGATCTGTTGGTGAACCGGATGATGGTCGTCCTCAGTCTCTTGTCTTGATCCTTTAGTCTACCCAAACGATGGACGATGTCTACATTTTCCTGAAGTGTGGCTTTTGATTCGGGAACGACAGCTCCACAGATGTCAACAACTCTGCATTTGATGTCCTCACCCGCCTGCTCTGGAATTCCATGGAGCCTCAGGTTCCACTTGCGCTGGTATCTCTCCACCTCATTCACCTTTTGCTCGAGTTCAGGCACCTTCTTTTAATTTTCCTGGCAGATAACTTCCACTTTCTTCATGTTGAGGGTTTTCACTTCTCCAAAGATGAAGTCAACAGATTTGTTAATGGCCTCAATTTTCATCGTATTCTCCCTGACCATGACCTCCAAGCCATTTGCCCTTTCATCTATCTTTGTTGTCAAAAGCATTACAATATTGTTTTGCATCTCAAGAAGTGACATATCCTCTTGGCCTCTCATCTTTATTCCCTGGGGCTTGACTGGAGTGCCGGGGCGGGGTCGTAAGGTAAAGGCCTGAGCTGGGGACTGGAGGGGCGCAAGTTGTGAGCATTGTTGTCAGTGCTCACCACATTTTCATCACCCATTGCAGTATTTCCCCCCACAGTTACATTCTGAAGAGGAGTACCCAAAATCATACTATATTTTGTGGTTAATTGTCCATATGACGATCTCTCAATTTCTTAGCTTTTGGTTCTGGTCGTGGCAGTTTCCATGTACGTTCGACAAGCTAGTTTTGTGCTGGCTATCTAGTGTTGTCGCAAACTTAGTTTTAGAGGTGAATAACTTGCAGAAATGAATCAATTACTTTGGTAAATAAACTGAACCATATTCATACAGAGTTTTATGACCGTATAAATAATCCAATGGTCATAATTGGGTAATGAAATCCAATTATTCCTTCAGCTACCAAAACAAATGATCTGCACTGACCACCATCTTGCGGGCCAAATCGAGTCAGTCTGCTGGAACTTTGTTGCCTGTCCATCCACATGGCTCTGCATTTTGCTACCAACATCTAGACGATTGCCCGTTATTTTGTTTTTCTAAGGACCCAGAAAACAGAGGCAGTGGTAAAACCTATTCAAGTAAATAAATATATTTTGAAAATGATAAGCAAATTAAAGCAATGTTTTATCAGCTAGCTAACTAACATTAGTTAACATTAACATTAGAGTGTGCAGTTACCCTTAATGTTAGATAGCTAGCTATCAGGGTTGTAGTACTAGAGACCACATATTTAGTTTCTTGGTCTGTGTCAGATACATTTGTACTCGGTCTTGACTCGATCTCTGACAGTGAGGACTCATAATTTCTTCCCAAGACCAGCAAAGTAGAAAACGTATAATTATTAGCTTCCATTCAGTCCACGCATAAAACTGCTTAGCCAGACCAAATATATACACTCCTTTCTTTAAACATGAATATCTTAACAGCCTTGATCTATTATAGAAATGTTTACCAGTGGCGAATCTATAGGCCTTCAGTGTGTGACAGGTTTGTGAATCTGAAAGGACAGAAACCGTAGTCCCGGCGCATGTAGGAGAGTGCACTTTTTGTAAAACCCAGAGGGCCAGTGGTGTAGTGGAGGGTATACGCAGGCATCGCTTATACTCACTTCTCAATCCCTACTGATGTGTATCTAAGTAAAGTAGTTGTGGTGTACGATTTATCAATTATGTAGTACAATAGAGAAATCATGCACAAAGTAGCCTACAAAATCGCAAAGCACACGAAATGGGGTGGCAGGGTAGCCTAGTGGTTAGAGCGTTGGACTAGTATCTGGAAGGTTGCAAGTTCAAATACCCAACTGACAAGGTTCAAAGCTGCTGTCTGAACAGGCAGTTAACCTACTGTTCCTAGGCCGTCATTGAAAATAAGAATTTGTTCTTAACTGACTTGCCTAGTTAAATAAAGGTAAAATATCACACACACAGCCTAGTTTCAGCTGAATATAATCTGCAGGCAACAAGAGTATGCAGCTCTCAACTGGTTTTAGCATGGAGCAGCTCACATAAGAATGTAGCTGGTAGAGTAGGAAAGACTTTCAATTGATGATATCTAACAGTAAATGCTAACTAAGGCAACAATGGATAGGCAAACAAGGTAATGAAAAATATTTGTCCGAAATGCTGTAGGCTATTAGTGACTGCAATTGATATCATGCTCTGTTTGGATCAGAGCATGATGTAAGAATTTCCACGACAGGTGCATGTGACAAATACAATTCTATTTTTATTTATCTACTATTTATCTAGTGGAAATCGGGTCAGGCGGCCAATGTAGAAATCGCTCCACCTGGTTGATAAAATTCTACACTGTTCGCTCTATTTGAATTTATGTGGGAAAACAAGCACTAGTGTAGGGAATTATTGTGACATCTAAGTCGCTGTGAATATATTTTCAAAACCATAGAACACTGTTTTTACAGCTGTTTGAAGCTGGTGGACAAAAATGAAAGTAAAAGGCTCAAGCGGGAGTATTGGCCATGTTACAGGTAAATGGGACGTGGGGGAGGGGGAGATTGGTTCTGAATGCAGGCTACTGCTGTTGCAATTCACCTAGCTTCCACACAGGGGAGGATTTCGTAGAAATTCTAGGTGTCACACCTTTAGTGAATTAAATTTCAGTTTCATATTAGCTAGCTATCTTGATGTATATATCATTGGTAACTAAAAACACAAACTGCAAATGCATTTGTAGCTAGCTGATTGACAGCCATGGAAGAGGGTGAAAAGATTAGCAGCTCCAGCTGTCAGAGAAGGGAGAGAGTAGGGTAGGCTAACATTACTCTGGATAGGGCAAGTACCTATGTGAAAATATTTTCCAGTTCTAGTCAGCAAGGAAAACTATGAGAACATAGAGATATGGCAACACCATATTCAATCCTGTCTCATTTGAGTATAATAAAGCCTGTTTCTTTGTGATGTTTTCTGTCCTACATTTTACATTTTCAAATTTTAGTCATTTAGCAGACTCTTATCCAGAGTGACATACAATTATTCCATTCATCTTAAGATAGCTAGGTGGAACAACACATCACAATCTTATTCAAGTACATTTTCCCTTAAAAAAGTATTTATCAGCAAAGTAAGTGCAAGTTGGGAAAAGAGAAGTGCCTTTTGGGGGGGGGGGGCGTCTGATGCGCGACTACACGTCAAAGAGGTAGGGTTTCAGACGTTTTTGAAAGATGGGCAGGGACGCTGCTGTTCTGACTTTAGAGGGAAGCTAGCCCAATAATAGACTAAAGGAGCCTAATATTACTCCTTCTTGTCCAAGGACCTGACATGTTCTGTTTAAAGGCGAATTGGCTTTGGAAGCCAAAACAGCCAAATACTCCATCTAATCGTTAATCGATTCTCAATTGCGTGTACAGGTCTAGAAACCTAGATCCCTCTACTTTCATATCACAACAAAATAATTTCACAAACACAAAATACACAACTGTACACAGTTTTAACTTCTTCGGGATTAGTGTCCCTTCCACAGGACAGTTGAGCTAACGCAGGCTAATGTGATTAGCATGAGGTTGTAAGTAACAAGAACATTTCCAAGAACATAAACATATCTGATATTGGCAGAAAGCTTAAATTCTTGTGAATCTAACTGCACTGTCCAATTTACAGTAACTATTATAGTGAAAGAATACCATGCTATTGTTTGAGGAGATTGCACAATTTTGAACATGAAAAGTTATTAATAAACAAATTAGCCATATTTAGGCAGTCTTGATACAAACTTTTGAACAGAAATTAAATGGTTCATTGGATCAGTCTACAACTTTACACATATACTTATGCCATCTAGTGGACAAAACCTAAATCGCACCTGGGCTGGAATAATACATTATGGCCTTTCTCTTGCATTTCAAAGATGATGGCACAAACAAAATACAAAAGAGCAGTTGGTTTTGTCTTTGTATTATCTTTTACCAGATCTATTGTGTTATATTCTACTACATTCCTTTCACATTTCCATAACCTTCAAAGTGTTTCCTTTCAAAATGGTACCAAGAATATGCATATCCCTGCTTTAGAGCCTGAGCTGAAGGCAGTGATATTTAGGCATGTCATTTTAGACGAAAATTGAAAAAAGGGGCTAATCCTTAACCAGTTTTAACATAGTTGCAGTCAACAGTATTTTTCAGTGACAACACGTTTGTGGCATCCATCCAACACGCGGGTGTTTCAGAGACGCAGATAGCTAATTAATACAGATAGTACATTCAGTCTTCAGGCTGTTTTCTGTAAACAAGTGCAGTAACATGTAAATATGGCCATGTGGGATCCCTAACCCTATAAAGGTGCATATCAACCTTGTGTTTAAAAAATGCTTCCAAACCGTACCACAAGCAATGCTTGTTGATGTTCAGACCGAGCATCGGGGCTCTTAACAAAACTCCCCCGTACAAAATACATCTTTATCGAAAGACTCTTATGTGTAACGTAATGGAACTGAGAGTCATGATTAAGGGCTAGGGGGAAGCTTGTACCACCATTGGGGTGCCAGGACTGAGAAGAGCTTTGACTGGGCTGAGCGGGAGCTGCCCTCCAAGAGACCATAGGTGATAGAACGGAGTGCTTCGGTTGGGATGTAGGGTTTCAACATATCAGATACAGAGAGCTGTGAAACCCTGTCTGCAGATGAATGTCCCAAGAGAATAAGGGTACATCCTTGTATACTTTGGGTTATACAGTGCCATCATAAAGTATTGATACCCTTTGACTTTTTCCACATTTTGTTGTGTTACAGCCTGAATTTAAAATGGATTATATGTAGATGTATTTGTTACACAATACCCCATAATGTCAAAAATCTGAAATGTCTTGAGTCAATATTCAACCCCTTTGTTATGTCAAGCCTAAATAAGTTCAGGAGTAAAAATATGCTTAACTAGTCACATAATACGTTTCATGGACTCACTCTGTGTGCAATAAGTATTTAACATGATTTTTGAATGACTACCTCATCTCTCTACCCTACATACAATTAACTGTAAAGTCCCTCAGTCGAGCAGTGCATTTCAAACACAGATTAAACAACAAAGACCAGGGAGGTTTTCCAATGCCTCGCAAAGAAGTGCACTTATTGGTAGATGAGTAAAAAAGCAGACGTTGAATATCCCTTTTTTAATGTGTTTTTTATTTAACTTTTATTTAACTAGGCAAGTCAGTTAAGAACAAATCCTTATTTACAATGACGGCCTTCCAAACGTGGGCTGAGATTAGAAATAAATATGTAGGACAAAACAAACATCACGACAAGAGAGACACCACAACACCACATAAAGAGAGACCTAAGACAACAACACAGCATGGCAGCAACACATGACAACACAACATGACAAAAACATGTTGTATGTGGAGGATCAGGGCTGCAGTAGGTATCTCAGATGGTGGGGAATGAGGCCTAAAATTGTTTTTATAAATAAGCATCAACCAGTGGTTCTTGCGATGGATATACAGAAATTACCTGTTTAAAGAGGAGTATAGAGTGCAGTGATGGGTCCTATAAGATGGCCGAATAGTAAAGAACATCTAGCCGCTCGAGAGCACCCTTACCAGACGATCTATAAATTACGCCTCTGTAATCTAGCATGGGTAGGATGGTCATCTGAATCAGGGTTCATTTGGCAGCAGGGGTGAAAGAGGAGCGATTACGATAGAGGAAACCAAGTCTTAGCCTACAGCTTGGATATGTGCTGAGAGAAGGACAGTGTACCGTCTAACCATATTCCCAAGTCCTCGCATGAGGTGAAAACCTCAAGCTCTAAATGCTCATAGGTAGTAATCACACCAGTGGGGAGAGGGGCATTCTTCTTACCGAATCACATGACCTTTGCTTTGAGGGTGTCCAGAACAAGGTTAAGGGCATAGAAATCTTGTTGGACACTAAGAAAGATTTGTTGTAGAGCGTATCACAAAATCTGGGTGGGGGCCAGCTGAGTATAAGACTGTATCATCTGCATATAAATGGATGAGAGAGCTTCCTACTGTCTGAGCTATGTTGTTGATGTAAATTGAGAAGAGTGTGGGACCTAGGATTGAGCAGTTGGGTACTCCCTTTATGACAGGCAGTGGTTAAGACAGCAGATGTTCTGACTTTATACACTGCATTCGTTGAGAGGCCAAAGACCCCTCAGAGACACCAACACTCCTTAGCCCGCCCACAAGAATGGAATGGTCTACCGTATCAAACGCTTTGGCCATGTCAATAAAAATAGCAGCACATTGCTTAGAATCAAGGGCAATGGTGACATCATTGAGGACCTTTAAGTTTGCAGCAACACATCCATAATGGCAGGTAGCCTATTGGTTAGAGCGTTGGGCCAGTTTGCAAGATCAAATCCCTGAGCTGACAAGGTAAAAATATGTTCTTCTGGCCCTGAACAAGGCAGTTAACCCACTGTTTGTAGGCTGTCATTGTAATTAAGAATTTGTTCTTAACTGACTTACCTAGTTAAAAAATGTTTTTAAAGAAACCTTAGTGGATTCTGGACTGCATATCAGAGAGAATACTATAGACATCAAGAAATCCAGTCAGTTTAGCACCTTAGACTCAGTGACTGCCTGCAGGGAGAAACTTCGTAGCGGGGCAGGGGAAAAAGAGGGAGGAGCAACTGGGCTAGTCACATTTGAAGAGGTGGGAGATGAGGAAAGTTTGGACGGGCAAGGAGGCACTGTTGAGTCAAATAGGAATCATGACTTAATGAAGTGGTGATTAAAGAGACATGGGCAGCTGTGAGGAGGAGGGTTTATTCTCCAGGTCTTTAACCGTTTTCCAGAACGTCTTGGGTTAGACCCACAGAGAGAGAACTGCTCCTTAAACTAACTAACTTTGGCCTTCCAGATAGCCTGAGTGCACTTATTTCTCATTTGCCTGAATGAGAGCCAGTCAGCCCGAGTATGCGTGTGCTGAGCCTTTCGCCAAATGGAATTCTTGAGGTGGAGTAACTCTGCCAGATCACGGTCAAAGCAGGGGCTGAACCTGTTTTTAATTATAATTGTAATTGTAATTTTCTTGTTAATAACAATACCACTGAAAATATCAAAAAAGAAGGTCCAAGCGTCTTTGACAGAGGGGATCAAGCTGATTCTATACCAATTTACAGAGGCCAGGCTTTGAAGGAAGGCTTGCTCATTAAAGTTTTTTAGCAAGCGTCTATGACAAATCAGGACAGGTCGTTTAACTGAGCAACCATTACGAATGCAGGCTGTAAAAAAAACATCAGACTCATACCTATCAGGATTATTTGTGAGGATAACATCAAGGAGAGTAGCCTTTTCTGGATGTTTGGACTCAAACCTTGTGGGATTGGTAATAATCTGAGAAAGATTGAGGGAGTCCCGTTGCTTTAGGACTTTAGGAAGATCTGCTTGCCGAAAAAGATTATAACCAGAAAGGTTAACATCAGTGTTCAAAACACTCTTTCTTAACCACGTCTCAGTAATGACCAACACATCTGGATAGGAGCTGTGAACCCACACTTTCAGTTGACTCATTTTATGTAATAAGCTTCTAGTGTTAACATGCAGAAAACCCAGGTCTTTATATTTGTAAATTAATTTGGTCAAGCTTTGTAGCCTGTTCGGTCTTTCTCTATACATATACAGTATGCTTAGATAACCTACGTTGAAAAATATACAGATTTGTACATAGAATTAGGCATAATGATTATGGCTCTAGATTGCAGGAAAAAAATTGTTTCCAGTGTTTTAAAAATGTAAGATTCAAATAAATTCGTACCTCCCCCCTCGATCCTCATCTACTTCATGCCCCTTGATGCATGACGCCCCTGGTTTCAACGTAATTTGTCAATATATTGTGACGTGGAATCGATATGTAAAATATAATGGATTTGCTAAAAGTTGTTTTGAGAATGAAATTTGAACCACAGGATTATGCCATCATGGTTACACATTTTCAACATAGAATTTAAATTTGTGCCTTTGAAACAACGTCAGATCTTCAATGTTATATCCACTACCAGAAAAAAATGGTGGGTAGCACCTCCTACTGGATAATTGATCTACCTGCAGCTATCCCTTTGGTCTCCTATCCAAGGTTTTAACTAAGCCCTGCTTAGCTTTGATATTTGTCACTGACTATTACCAATGTGCTATTGTTGTCACGACTTCTGCCAAAGTCGGTTCCTCTCCTTGTTTGGGCGGTGTTCGGCGGTTGACGTCACCGGTCTTCTAGCCATCGCCGATCCATTTTTCATGTTCCATTTGTTTTGTCTTGTTTTCACACTCACCTGGTTTCAATTCCCCAATTACATATTGTATAATTTCCCTATGTATTCCCCATGTCCTTGTTGGCAATTGTTTATTTGTAAGTACGTGTGCATTGTGTGACTGGTGCCATATGGGTTTTGTGCCCATGTGTTTGTTGTTGTTCGTATGCCGGTAGTTATGTTTATTAAACGGCTCCAGCTATTTACCAAGTTCTGCTCTCCTGCGTTTGACTTCACTGCCACCAGTTACGCACCCCTTACAGAATTCCCGACCGACCATGGAGTCAGCAGGAGCAGGTGCCCCTGGTATAGGGGTTGAGGAGCGCATCCAGGAGCAAGTGAAAATAATCCACCATCTCGGCGCCATCATGGATCAAGTTATCCAGACCCTGGACCGTTGGGAGAGACAAGGAGGTCCACCAGCACCTTCAACAACGCAACCCGAACCTCCACTACTCACTCCTCCTGCAACCGGTCCTATCGGGATGCGTCTCGCCCTTCCCGGGGAGTATGATGGGACGGCGGCACGGTGCCTGGGTTTCCTGTTACAGCTGGACCTATACCTCGTCACCATTTACCCAGCTCCCTCGGAAAGGGAGAGGGTGTCCGCCCTCATCTCGTGCCTCTCGGAGAGTTCTGGAGTGGGCCAACGTCGTGTGGGGAGAAGGAGATGCGACGTTTGACTTCACAGAGTTCACCCGCCGTTTCCGGCCCTGTCGACCACCCGCCCGAGGGGAGAGCGGCGGGTGAGCGCCTCTTCCAGCTGAGGCAAGAGAAGAGGAGCGACAAGGAGTTTGCCATAGAGTTTAGGACCCTGGCTGCTGGCGTGGGATGGAACAACAGGGCCCTGATCGACCACTACCGTTGCAGTCTGCGCGAGGATGTCTGTCGGGAGTTGGCCTGCAGAGACACCACCCTCATCTTGGATCAGCTGGTGGACCTGTCCATCCGGCTGGATAACCTGTTGGATACCCGCGGACGTTCAGACCGGGGTCTGGTGGTTCCATCCCCTCGCACCCCCTCTCCTGAACCTATGGAGCTGGGAGGTGCGGTGCGTAGGAAGACCGGTGTTCCAGTTCGTGCATCTGTGGCCACAGAGGACACACTGCCGGTCGGTGCCGGGTTGGTCCCTCTGGGAGTCGAGGCAGCAGGCAGGGCACTCTGGCGTCACCCCAGGTGAGTCTACACCACTCTCATCCAGAGTCCTCTGTTGTCCAACTGTTTGTACCTGTTTGTTTTCCTGATTTCCCCCCCGCATTCCCAGCATAAGGCGCTTGTCGATTCAGATAGAGCTGGGAATTTTATTGACAGAGCACTCGCTCTTAGTCTTTGATCCCCATTATTCCTGTGGATAGACCTGTCCCAGTGCACGCTCTGGATAGTCGACCATTAGGGTCCGGGCTAATCAGGGAAGCCACCATCTCCCTGGTCATGGTGGCGCAGGGGAGTCACGAGGAGAGAATCAGTCTCTTTCTCATTGACTCTCCTGCGTTTCCCGTGGTACTGGGCATTCCCTGGTTAGCTCATCATAACCCCACTTTTTCATCAAATCAAATCAAATCAAATGTATTTATATAGCCCTTCGTACATCAGCTGATATCTCAAAGTGCTGTACAGAAACCCAGCCTAAAACCCCAAACAGCAAGCAATGCAGGTGTAGAAGCACGGTGGCTAGGAAAAACTCCCTAGAAAGGCCAAAACCTAGGAAGAAACCTAGAGAGGAACCAGGCTATGTGGGGTGGCCAGTCCTCTTCTGGCTGTGCCGGGTGGAGATTATAACAGAACATGGCCAAGATGTTCAAATGTTCATAAATGACCAGCATGGTCGAATAATAATAAGGCAGAACAGTTGAAACCTGAGCAGCAGCACAGCCAGGTGGACTGGGGACAGCAAGGAGTCATCATGTCAGGTAGTCCTGAGGCATGGTCCTAGGGCATTTCATGGCAACAGAGGTCTCTCACGGGGTGGTCGCGAGAGTACTCAGGGAGGTGTGTAGGGGTTTCCGTTGGTGCTTGTAACGGCTTTCTAGGTGAGAAGGAGAGTCGGACCAAAATGCAGCGTGTAGATTGCGATCCATGTTTATTTAAACTAACGCAAAACACGAATCGATACAAACACTACAAAAACAATAAACGTAACGAACGAAACAAAAACCGAAACAGCCTATACTTGTGTAAACTAACAAAGACAGGAATAAGGACAATCACCCACGACAAACTCAAAGAATATGGCTGCCTAAATATGGTTCCCAATCAGAGACAACGATAAACACCTGCCTCTGATTGAGAACCACTCCAGACAGCCATAGACTTTGCTAGATCACCCCACTAGCTACAATCCCAATACATACACACCAAAACCCCAAGACAAAACACACCACAATACAAAAGCCCCATGCCACACCCTGGCCTGACCCAATACATGAAGATAAACACAAAATACTTTGACCAGGGCGCGACAGTGCTACTATGGTGGAAAGTCCAGAACAGGTCCCCAATGTGCGCATCCCTCCCGAATATGCCGATTTGGCTCTCGCCTTCTGTAAAAATAATTACCACCTCATCGACGGAGTGGGGGGATTGTGGGATAAATCTCCTGGTAGACGCTGCACTTCCCAGGAGTCACGTGTATCCCCTGCCTCAAGCGGTGGCTATGGAGATATATGTCTCTGAATCCCTGCGTCAGGGGTACATTCGGCCCTCCACTTCACCCGTCTCCTCGAGTTTATTTTTTGTGAAGAAGAAGGAGGGAGGTCTGCGCCCATATTGAGGTCTCCTGCGTTTGACTTCACTGCCACCAGTTACGCACCCTTTACAATTGTGAGAATGCCTGTTGTGAAATCGCCACATAAAATAGATTCACTGTCAATGTCAGTCACTTCAAAGGGTAGGTCAAAGAGCCAATGAAATGTAAGCACCATACTTTATCAATATCATCAATGATGCCATTTAAGCCTATATAGCATTTGTGAAAGTCATCAACAGCTATGGTTTCAACTCAGTATTCAACCAGAAATAGGCAGTACATATAACCCTAGGGTTTAGAGCTTTGGTTAACTTCCAAATTAATCTACAAGTTAATAACTGATATGTTGGATTCATGTCTCCATCTCAACCAAAAATCTAATTTAAAGAATAAGACTAAATCAAATCATGATTTTGTCCTATTCTAAATCAAATCATGATTTTGTCCTATTCTTACATTTTTATTTTCAGTTGAGATGGAGACGTGAGTCCAACATCCATTTTTATTTTCAGTTGAGATGGAGACGTGAGTCCAACATCCATTTTTATTTTCAGTTGAGATGGAGACGTGAGTCCAACATCCATTTTTATTTGTAGACAATTTGAAATTAAAGCTAAACTAACTAAATCAGTGGCACAGATGTAACTATCCAAGCAGAAGATACATGTTCTTCAAATATTGATATTTGGATGTGTTGACAACCAAACACAATTCAATATTACTTTTGTAGTATAGTAAATAGCCTAAAGTTAAGGTTTTCTTACCAACTAACATAACATTATTTATTTGACCATCCATGGCAACATTGAGGTTACCGTAACTGTATTCGTCTCCTTATGTAATCATAGAATGCATGTATGTTCAAGATAGCATGCAAGTCACAGATCTGTGGAGATCTTCACAATTGCTATAATAATCTGCATAGAATCTCAAACAGCATTGATGTACTTTTTATGTAATCTGAACTGCAATCCAGGACATTTGGTGGTGCTATTAGATGAAGCACAGTGATAACACATTAAGTTGTTGTATAAATAAACACATTATCTGACTTTGTATTCCTATTTGAACTTGGTTGTGCTTTTAAATGCTTGAAATTGCAATGATAGCACATTTAGGTGACAACTAACCCAAAATCTGACATTGTTTTTCATTGGAATTTGGTTGTGTTTTTAGATGGTTGACAGCGTATTGACACATTCGGGAATTCAGCATATGTTTGGCTGTCTTTTTGAAAGGGTGAATATAAACCGAGTGGACAAAATATTAGGTGAATTCAGGTGAAAGCTATGATCCCACTTGTTAAATTTACTTAAATCAGTGAGGATGAAGAGGAGGGGCAGGTTAAATAATTATTTTTAAGCCTTGAGACAATTGGGACATGGATTGTGTATGTGTGCAATTCGGAGGGGAATGGGCAAGACAAAATATTTAAGCGCCTTTGAACAGGGTATGGTAGTAGGTGCCAGGTGCACCGGTTTGAGTGTGTCACGAACTGCAGCACTGCTGGGTTTTTCATGCTCAACAGGTTTCCATGTGTAAGAAAAATGGTCCACCACCAAAAGGTCATCTAGAGCCAACTTGACACAACCGTGGGAAGCATTGAAGTCAACATGGGCCAGCATCCCCATGGAACGCTTTTGACACCTTGTAGAATCCATGCGAATTAAGGCTGTTCCTAATGTTTTGTACACTCAGTGTAGGTTGTAATCTCATTGGTCAATGTCTCAATCAAATACTCTCCACGTTGATATGACGTGGTGTGCCCAGGGGGTAGTAGTTTGGTAAACTATATTTTCAGAGTAGCTTTCCCAACACTGGTAAAATGTCAACAACAGGACAGGCCATGATGACCTAAGCCTCACCTAGGCTACTGTCATTTCTCAGCACCCCCAGTCTTTGTTTCCCTAAGTAATTTTGCTCCATTTAACAATTCCCACTTGGCCACTTTCCTCAGTGCTAAGTGTTTTCCATACCAGAAGTGTCCAGATAAATTGATTTCCAGGGCAACGGATTAAAAACATTGAGCATGGAGACTGTGAAAGAGAGTTCTTGGAAGCATCTGTTGATGGGGTGGTTGTGGCAGGATGAGGGGAGTTTTTCCCCCCTTGAATAGGATAGTTTTGGTTGCCATAGATATTCAGAAAAAAATAGCCCTGCCTAGTCAATGAGACGAAGCTTTGGAGCTGTATACCGTAACCGTACGCAATAGTTTTCTCAAATGGAAAAGCAATAAAACATGTATTTTTTGGATACACATTGAGATTCATATTTGGTTGAAAATTACGATCTGAGGACCAAGGTGAGAAGGACTTGATTTAACCTGATGTTGAATAGTTTGCTTTTGGCCAGTACACTTATATTGACGGCCGCAGTGGATGCATCATTAACTGCAAAAGCACACGAATTAAGAAAAATAGTTTCCAGGCCTTTGAGTGAACACTTTTAACTGAGTTAGCTATTGTTGTAAATTATTATTTTACAAAATAACTAGCCTAACAGCAGACAAAATGTTCAGCAGGGAGGAATTGGTTGGACATAAATGACTGGACATTTGTTCAACACATGTTAAATAAATAGTTTAAAAATAATAATAAAAACATTTATGTATTTACAGATGAAGACCAATCATTTCTAAGTTTGTTATTTCTCTTTACGTTTTCTGCGTTCTTCATGTAGCACCTTTAAAACAAACCGCTACTTTTTAACCTGCTCCTGTCGCCCACCTGGACAACAGTTTACTATTCCACAGCAGACAGCACCCATGACCGGCAGGACTTGTATTATATGGACCCTCATACGATGGACAAGGTAAAAACAGAAAACTATTACCATGTGTTTTTAATGTTACAAATTGTCATTGTGATAATCTAATCCGTTAATGGAAAATTCCCTAAAGTGCCTTTTAAATTGTCCTAAGAAAGTCTCAGAAATCTCACCTCCTCCCAGGGCAATGGAAACTTTACTTATCTAGCAAACTGAGTTTCCAGACGTTTAAGAATAAATCACTGCAAAAGTCCATGAAAGCATGAAACAGTGTAACAGATCATGAGGATATGAATGAATTAGCAGGTATTTGGATATATGTTCTGGATATTTTACTTGTCTTCAGCATTCTAAATGCCTCATTATACAATTGGTTCTATATTTGCTTTACTGCTAAGTGATTACTTTCACCATATTCTCAATATAGAACGTATTATTATTATTTTCTAAGTCAGGGGTCTTATCTGATGAGTGAGGCAGGTGGATGGAAGCCTCACCCATCAGGCCATCTCAGCAAACAGCCTAGCTGGAGAGCTCTAACTGGGTTCAATTAGCTGGCATAATCAGCTGTGGAGAAGCACTTGGCACACGTTCAAGTTCCATCCATAAAAGGACCTGACACAAATCAAACATGGCTGGATTTCTCAAACAGCAGCGTGCATATGCCTGTGTGTGTGTCTGTATCTGTGTGTGTGTGTGAGTATGTGTGTGTATGTTCAATCAAACTTGAATGATTTATGAATTATTACACAAGTTTATACTGTTAGAGAATAAAGAATGTTTGAATGAACTAAATTCAGACGTTCTTAATTTGCAGTTCAAGGTTTGGCCAAAGTGTGTGTCAACTTGTATGTCTGGATTATTGATGCATTTACCCTGAAACCAGGAGGTCCTGGCACCGAGGAAAGGGGCACCAGGGCTATTTTTGGAGCAGTTTTTGATAACCTTTGAGTGATAAGCACAGGAGCCCTTTGCCTACAACGCTCCATTACTGATTTTATGGGCCATTCAACTTTGCAGTGTGCTAAATTTAGATGTATATTTATCTAGTTAAATAATGATAGACTTTGAGTAACGCAAAAATAACCTGCATCGACCAGTATCTGATCTGCCTAGGTACATGTATACAGGCACAAATCATGTGCACGTTGAACCCAACGACATAGGCTACTCTTAAACCCACTGATATAGGTCACATCTCTGCCACGCTTTCAAAGCAAAGACAAAAATCTGCATTTCAACTATTTCTAGGTCAAATGACGTTATCTGTTCTACTAAATAAAAGTCAGGTCATCGCATAGATACAGATTGGAAATGAACTTAATGGAATTAAATTATGTTGGAAAAGCAACAAAAATAGTTTAGCTGTATGTATTTTCAGTGGTTTTTAGTTTAGATCAACATTTACCTCTGTCTGAGGCGTTTATTTAGTTAGTCTGCTTTTGGGGTTTGTCATTACCAGCCAGAATCTTTATTCAAATTGGTAAAACATTGAAATCTTGTTGGCCATTACACATGTGACAGATTTAGTCACAGCATATCAAATTGACCTGTGATGATAATAGAAAGGCATAATATACACTGAGTGTACAAAACATTAAGAACACCTTCCTTGAGTTGCAGCCCTTTTGCCCTCAGAACAGCCTCATTTCGTCGGGCCCTGGACTCTACAAGGTGTCAAAAGCGTTCCACAGGGATGCTGGACCATGTTGACTCCAATGCTTCCCACAATTGTGTCAAGTTGGCTAGATTTTTGATACACACAGGCCATTCTTGATACACAAGGAAACTGTTGAGCGTGAAAAATCCAGCAGTGTTGCAGTTCTTGACACACTCAAACTGGTGTGCCTGACACCTACTACCATACCCTGTTCAAAGGCACTTAAATATTTTGACTTGCCCATTCACCCTCTGAATCCATGTCTCAATTATCTCAAGGCTTAAAAATCATTCTTTAACCTATCTCTTTCCCTTCATCTAAACTGATTGAAGTGGATTTAACAAGTGACATCAATAAGGGATCATAGCCTTCACCTGGATTCACCTGGTCAGTCTTGTACACTCAGTTTATAGCTCTCCTGAAATCAGGTCATAGATATTTCATCTGACCATATGACCTTGGCCAGATGGGATGAGGCATTAGGGTGTGGGCGTTTGTGTGTGTACAGAGGCCACCATCTTCTCCGGCCAGCCCCTTTTACCAGAGCATAAAAACAGCTGAGGTCCTCATTCAACTGTATTTACAGTCCACTGGCTCTGCAGACTCACACTCTCCATACACCTAGATACACACAGAGAGTAATTTGTAAGGCTAGAAAAGATGCCATGTGTCAGCTCCTACACGGGCCAGATGGGGAAGATGCCTTGTAACCTCAGCTCTGTGCTAGAGACAGCCCTCATGGTAAGACACACATTTCTGAAGAGTTTAGATGAGAACTAATTTTGGTATCCAGTCTAGGTTTTAACGTCAGAATAGTTTACTTAGGATTGAGTTACTTGAATTGATTTTCAAACAATTTGTACATTATTGCCTTAATTATGTTATAATTTGACTACTATTATTACTCATACTGTTCTGCATGAATGTTGTCTGAATTAACTCGTCTTCACACACAGACTGCCCCGTGTTTGAGAAGAAATTATGGGTGAGAAGCTTTGTCAGATGTTCAGTTCACTACTTTGTCCTCTTTGTGAAATAGCTGGATGAAATTCTGTGTGTCTTGGTGGTGACGTATTTCAGAGCAACCATCAAACAGGGCATACTGCAAATAGCAACTTCTTTGACTTTCAACTTCTTACATTTTATTTTATTTGTTTTCAATGTTTGTGTTTCAGCAGGTCACATTTTAGATGAACAAAAATGGAGAGCAAGGGCTGAAGTGAAATATTAAATCTTTGTTATCCCTTACTCTCACACACAACTTTTTTTTCAATATTTGCTTTATTGTGCTATAAATTATGTACTCCATCGTTTCCCAAACTAGGGTTCACGACCCATGTGGGGTCACCTGATTTAAAATGGGTTTGCGAGAAAAACTCTGAAATCAAATGTAAAAAATGGTGCTTGGTTCATAGAACCGGGGTTACGTCAGTAACCTCCGGTAGCCGCTAGATGCGGTTGTAATAAAAGAGCGGTTTCTGTTTTCTTCTTACAAATGTGGCTCACTCTTTTAAGTTACAAAATATTATGACCCCATCACTGAAAGATAAGGAACACATATGTGTCTTCTGTTTCCCTCTACAATCCCACAAGCTGCAAGGGACACATTAGCACAGAGTGGATAAGACCAGGCACTAAATCAGACTGGGGGAAAAATAACATCATCAATGATAACGTTATTTTCTACACAGAAGTTTCTAGAACATTATAGCCTGGTGATCTTCTGAACTTCCCAATACCTTTCTGATGCATTTCAGTCAATTCAAATCATACGTCCTTCAGATTGAAATACCATCACAAGTACTATCAGACTGATTTGTAATAGACTGTCATAGACTCAACTTAAAGATTAAACATTGACCGTTGATTACAACAGTTTGGGAACCCCTGCTGTACTTTATCTGTGACGTATGTAAAGTGTCCTTGGGCTTGAGAAATGCCACACCTGACGTTTCCTTGGGGGGAAATACTGTTATTCTATTCTAAAGGTATTTTATGAATGAGACCTGCTCTGACCCTGTTCGTCCCTCCCTCCCCAGGTGGAGCAGATTCTGTCGGAGTTCAGGTTGAAGAAGGAGCAGTTGAAGGAGGTGATGAAGAGGATGATGAGGGAGATGGACCGGGGACTGCGTGTAGAGACGCACCAGGAGTCCAGCGTCAAAATGCTGCCCACCTATGTCTACTCCACTCCTGAGGGATCAGGTAGAGGCATTTA
This sequence comes from Oncorhynchus clarkii lewisi, assembly GCF_045791955.1. Lineage (NCBI taxonomy): Eukaryota > Metazoa > Chordata > Actinopteri > Salmoniformes > Salmonidae > Oncorhynchus > Oncorhynchus clarkii. The sequence goes on along the minus strand of NC_092176.1, from coordinate 30,905,285 downwards.
CCTAATTTGGGTCGCTCAACAAAATGATTGCCTTTTGCATATCTTTCATATTTTAAGTAGAAATTGTGCACCAATATTGCATTTTTAAAAGCCTGTTATAAGTTAAAGGATCAGACCCCTTTTTAAAATTTTTGCCTAAAATGACATACCCAAATCTAACTGCTCTGTACCTGAGGCAAGGATATTCATATTCTTGATATCATTTGAAAGGAAACACCTTGAAGTTTGTGGAAATGTGAAATGAATGTAGGAGAATGTAACACATTACATCTGGTTAAAGATAATACAAACAAAAAAACATGCTTTTTCTATAAAACAAAAAATTATTTGAAATGCAAGCGAAAGGCCATAATATAATATTGCAGTTTAGGCGCAACTTAGATTTTGGCCACTAGATGACAGCAGTGTGTGTGCAAAGTTTCAGATTGATCCAGTGAAGCACTGCAATACTGGACAATATTTTGTATCAAGTCTGCCCAAACGTGCCGAATTGGTCAATTGATACATTTTCATGTACATAACTATAGAGAACATACAAAAATGATATGGTAATACAAAGTGTAAGTTTACACACTCCAAGAAATGTCCTACATGATGGATCATTAGCTTATACACTAACTTTCACACATCTAGATGGCCATGCGGGATGGGTGTGGAGCCAGAGACTGTAGAACCCAGTTCCTACATTTGAATATAAAAATGTATTTTATGAAACAAAACTACGCTACATTTTATCTCTGGGAAATCAGAGCAAGATTACAGAATGTAAGTGCATTATTTACCTTCAGAGGTGAATGTATCAAACCAGTTGCCATGATACATTTTTTGTTGTTGTAGACTGTCCTCAAACAATAGCATGGTATTTTTTCACTGTAATAACTACTGTAAATTGTACGGTGCAGTTAGATTAACAAGAATGTAAGCTTTCTGCCCATATAAGACATGTCTATGTCCTGGAAAGTTTGCTGTTACTTACAACTGTCATGTTAATCACATTAGCACACATTAGTGCAACCGTCCCGGTATAGGGACACCGATCCCGTATAGGTTTTTAAATGAAGTGCCCTTTAATATAGACAACAAAGAGAATTCAACATATCTGAATTTCAATATGAAATAGAAGTCACACCCTCTGACTTCTAGGAAGGTTTTAACCCACTTACCCACAACATTTCTCAAAGTTTTCACCAACAATGTAAAACTCTAGTTATTTTGTTGCTTTGACAGTCATTTCTGAAGATTATTAATTATTTCATGTGATTACTGATTAATTCACATTGGTCCCTCATTTTAAGGTCAACCCTGTTAAGTGAACTGAACTCTTGTTTTAATGTGGTGAAATTATTCCTTTAAAAACATTTATTTTATAGAAACATTTAAAATCATATTGAGCTGGTTTTAAACATTTTGGCAATTTTCTGGTGTCTTGTGGTGGAAAACTGAGCGGGTCGGGCATAACACGTCAACCCTGTTACCCATACAGGCTAGAAAGGTTTTAACAATTTCCCCTAAAAAAATAAGCTTGCATTCAATTGCCCCTCCCTGTTGCACACAGCTTCCATTCTCCCTGTCACAAGCATATTTATGGCTGATTTAAGATGAAATCACCAACCCTGTTACAGTCAAACCTGTGACATTAAACACTTACTTTATTTGGCTCTTTATAGGCACTTACTATAGTCAACTTGATTGTTTTTTACCTCTTGAGATTGGAAAACATGTTTTTTTATGAAGTTTATGAAGTTTGTGAAGTTATGAAGTCTTTTTTGACCAAGTTACACTTCGCATAAGGCACCGATTTGGTTCAACAACCCATTTATTCAATGCCTTCTTGTGAAATAACAATGTAAATTCATGATAGCTAGTCTATTTGTACCGAGTGGTAATGTCTTGAGAGCTGGCACATGAAGAACATTACATTTCTTATTAGATCTAGTTAACATTCAGTGTCTAGGGCTTTTTGAAATACAATATTCCACAATAAAACTGTATTCCAAAAAACCCTGGTTGTGTGAGTGTGTGTTTGATCCTTTATGACAACCTTCTCTATGCTGCGCTGTGTCAGAGGTGGGGGATTTCCTGGCCCTGGACCTGGGGGGGACTAACTTCCGTGTGATGTTGGTGAAGGTGGGGGAGGATGAGGAGAGGGGGTGGAAGGTGGAGACCAAACACCAGATGTACTCCATCCCTGAAGACGCAATGACAGGCACGGCTGAGATGGTGAGCGTGCAGCACTAGTGTACTTAGAAGTGTTCACTCAGAAGTGCACTGTGCTGACCAGTGTAATTAGTGTCCCATAAATCCTGTCTTTCCATTTCTCCGTCTTCCCCTCTTTCTCCTTTTCCCTCTTCCCTCCCTCTCTCTTCTCAGCTCTTTGACTACATTGCAGAGTGTATATCGGACTTCCTGGACAGACACCACATCAAACACAGGAAGCTTCCTCTGGGTTTCACCTTCTCCTTCCCCGTACGACATGAGGACATAGACAAGGTATGACATTGACTAAGTACAAGATCCACACAAGTTTAGAGACTTCAGATTAGAGAGTTGACCTCAGTGACTATCTGATTGTCTGAGTTAGTGTCTGTTAGAGGAGGCTGGTGGGAGGAACTATAAGTGGAGGGGCTCATTGTAATGGCTGGAATGCAATGAATGGAATGGTATCAAACACATCAAACATATGGACACCACGAGGTTGACTCTGTTCCATTTACTCAATTCCAGACATTGCAATAAGCCTGTCATCCTATAGCTCTGCCTACCAGCCTCCTCTGAGCCCTGCTACCAACCCTACCCCTAACTCTAACCTGTGTGTTCCTCCCAGGGCATCCTACTGAACTGGACCAAAGGGTTCAAGGCTTCTGGAGCCGAGGGTAACAACGTGGTGGGACTACTGAGAGATGCCATCAAGAGGAGAGGGGTAGGGTTTTTACTACATGATAAGGATTCTATGTTTACAATACACACAATTATAAATATGTTATGATAGACATGCTATGAGACATTTGTAAAACATGCGCAGTAGATTCATGTAAATAGATCCGTACTGAAATGTTCCTTTACTCTTCAGGACTTTGAGATGGACGTAGTTGCCATGGTGAACGATACAGTTGCTACCATGATATCTTGCTACTATGAGGACCGCAGCTGCGAAGTGGGAATGATTGTGGGTGAGGACACACACACACATTGATTGCTCATCCACTAATCTCCTGTTACCTACCACCTACTCTACCCCTCTTTAAAGCCAACTATGTTGGTGTTTGTCTGTAATACAACACACAAATCAAGTGTAATATGAGCATTGTCCTGTCCCCAGGTACTGGGTGTAACGCATGCTACATGGAGGAGATGAGGACAGTGGAGCTGGTGGAGGGAGAAGAGGGGAGGATGTGTGTGAACACAGAGTGGGGGGCCTTCGGTGCCAATGGAGAGCTGGAGGAATTCAGACTGGAGTACGACAGGGTGGTGGATGAGACATCACTCAACCCTGGACAACAACTGTGAGTACTGGAGAGCTGTCTGTTTCACAAAGAATCAACCAGGCCCCTCTAAGTTTAGGGGGTGTTCCAATCTCCACTGGTGATTAAACATTTCATAGACATAAAAGTGGCTAAATGAATCGATTCTTGAAAGTAGTACCTAGAGGTAACTGCCAAAATAAAGGAAACACCAACATAAAGTGTTTTCATAGGGCATTGGTCCACCACAAGCCACCAGAACAGCTTATATGCACCTTGGCATAAGTGTCTGGAACTCTATTGGAGGAATGTGACATCATTCTTCCAAGAGAAATTCCATCTTTTGGTGTTTTGTTGATGGTGGTGGAAAACACTGTCTCAGGCGCCGCTCCATAATCTCACATAAGTGTTTAATTGGGTTGAGATCTGGTGACTGAGACACACACACACACACACACGCACACACACACACACACACACACACACACACACACACACACACACACACACACACACACACACACACACACACACACACACACACACACACACACACACACACACACACACACACACACACACACACACACACATGCACATACACACCCTTTAAACCCCCTATGCCCTCTGGTGACACACACACACCCTTTAAACCCCCTATGGTCCTTTAAGACCCCTCTGTTCAAAGTCACTGAGATCTCTTCTTCTAGTCATGGTAGACAAAATAATGGGTAACTGGGCATTTTTATACATGACCCTAAGCATGATGGGATGTTTTAATTGCTTAATTAATTAAGGAAACACCTGTGTGGAAGCACCTGCTTTCACTATATTTTTTACCAGTAGTTCCAGCTAATACTGCACGTGTATCCAGACATTCTTAGAAGGTCAAAGTAAGTAAGAGTCCAATGTGTTTCTGAGAGCTGCACATGTTTCTGTGACACACTGCACATGTTTCTGTGACACACTGCATATGTTTCTGTGACACACTGCACATGTTTCTGTGACACACTGCACATGTTTCTGTGACACACTGCATATGTTTCTGTGACACACTGCACATGTTTCTGTGACACACTGCACATGTTTCTGTGACACACTGCACATGTTTCTGTGACACACTGCATATGTTTCTGTGACACACTGCACATGTTTCTGTGACACACTGCATATGTTTCTGTGACACACTGCACATGTTTCTGTGACACACTGCACATGTTTCTGTGACACACTGCACATGTTTCTGTGACACTGCACATGTTTCTGTGACACTGCACATGTTTCTGTGACACACTGCACATGTTTCTGTGACACACTGCACATGTTTCTGTGACACTGCACATGTTTCTGTGACACACTGCACATGTTTCTGTGACACACTGCACATGTTTCTGTGACACTGCACATGTTTCTGTGACACACTGCACATGTTTCTGTGACACACTGCACAAGCAGCCTGAGGATAAGCACAGGTGGAAACGTGCCTCTCTCTCTCTCTCTTGTTCTCTCCCTCACCTGTCTATGACGCTCACCTGACTGACCTACAGCCTGTGTGGTCGCTAGGTAACCAGGTTGTTTTCCTGGCTGTGGCCAGTGACAGGCCCATATACGTCAGGGTCAGATTAATGAGCTCCTGTCCAGTGCTCAACCAGGCTAATGGCTGTTTACCGTTTGCTCTGACAGTCTCTTCACACAGGCAACCGAGGAGCTGAGCCTCACTCACCCTAGCACTTTATCTCTCTCTCCACTCACAACGACAGAGAGATGGAGAGATCGCTCTCCTGCTTTGCAATCCTTCTTATTCTTCAGCCCAGCTGGGAAATTATGATGACAGGGATATATATATATAGGTTCACGTGTTATGTGACGCACGACTCTCTCTCCATCCACCTCCTCTGCCCTGCGGCTTCCCTCTACTGTCTCCCCCCCTCTCCTCCATCTGTCTGTAGCTACGAGAAGTTGATCAGTGGGAAGTACATGGGAGAGCTGGTGAGGGTGGTATTGTTGAAGCTGGTGAATGAAGAGCTGCTGTTTAATGGGGAAGCCTCTGACCTGCTGAAGACTCGCGGCAGCTTTGAGACGCGCTACGTCTCCCAGATAGAGAGGTGAGGGGTCAAGACACAACCGTGAAATGACAATAACATCTGTCAACACTATTAGAATTACAGCAACACAGTTTGTGACTGTCTTCTGTGTGAGACAGTAAAGCTACGCTCAGTAAGTCTTGGTTCCTTAGTAAATGTTGTGTGTATTCTCACCCTGTGTGTTTCTCAGTGACTCTGGTGACAGGAAGCAGATCTACAACATCCTGTCCACGCTGGGCGTGTTGCCCTCGGAGATGGACTGTGACATAGTGCGTCTGGCGTGTGAGAGCGTGTCCACGCGGGCAGCACATATGTGTGGAGCGGGGTTAGCCGCCGTAATCAATCGCATGAGAGAACGCCGCAGCCAGGAGGTGCTGAAGATCACCGTGGGCGTTGACGGCTCCGTCTACAAACTCCACCCCTGGTGAGGAGGGGGAGGGAGAGGCAGAGAGAGAGAGACAGAGGGTCATTAAGTCTGTAACATACAAATGATGCTAGTCATATCTAGTAAAAATGTGATGGATTTTATTCTAACCCTGATGTTGATCTCCCTCCACAGTTTCCAAGACAGGTTCCACAAAGTTGTACGTGAGCTGACGCCTCACTGTGACATCACCTTCATCCAATCAGAGGAAGGGAGTGGCCGGGGGGCAGCACTTATCTCTGCAGTAGCCTGTAAGATGGCAGCGTGCATGCTGACACAGTGAGAGGGTCGTAACAGCCTCCCACCTATAGGGGGTGATACAGGTGAACCAGGCTGAACTGAACCCCTACAGTAAATGACTCTGGAGAATCTCAATTGGTTTTGCTCAACTCGCATCCTCTCCTCCATCCTCACCTCGCCTCCTTTTGAAAAAGGTCAACGGTAATCGAGGAGAGGAAGGGAGGAAACATGGAAACAAATGACGTTTACAGAGGCGTAAAGTAGTAAAAACTAATGTAGCTAGTTGTGCTAGACATTTTATAGATAAAACTACAAGTATTGTTTTGAAATATGTGCAAGCTTTCTCCTCCAAGTGAACAACAGCTGAATCAAAGGGGGCAGATTTCAAAACTCTGCCGCGGAGGATGCACTTCAGTATCCTTCGCGAGAGGAAGCTATAGAAGTGAGGAGGACACTCCTCTGTTCGCCTACAAACAAATTAACTCTCTCCTTGACCACTTATCGGTTTCCAGGTCACACAGGAGAGGAGGACTGTTGTCCAATTAAGAACCCCCTCCCATCTAATGTCACCCAACCCTTTTTTCGAGGCCCTCACAGAGTAAAGCATCCCTCCTCACTGGTGAGAGAGGGAATATATGTGTGGAGAACTCATTGTACTGACATATAACCCTACCACACAGCACACACACTATGGAAAACAAAGAGGCAGGTTAAATCAGTATTTTTCCTAGTGTACAGTATTATACAGAGTCTCTGTAAATTTCCTGGAGTACCCACAATGCACAGGTGGTGTGTCACAGCAAGTACTGAACCCTTGTTATAACATGTTCTCAAGCTACCACCGATTGCAGGTGTTTGAAGCCTGGTTAGTACTGTAATATAACGTTCATGTGTAAAGCATTGACATTGATTTATAATATCTGTATGTTTTCAGTTTGCTGATGTCTGTACAATCCAGAGATGTTACCTTAGATACAGTAACTCAAAAGTAAAGGATTATACGTTTCAAATGTATTGCAGTTTAGTCTTTCACTCACTGTTAGTGGGAGATGAAATGCTTCTTTATAAAAGGTATGTATGATGAGTTTAGGTCTTAATTGCTCATATGTATATCTAAGAATGAGAATGTGCTTTGTTTATTGTAAATAAAGTTGCTATAAAAAAATATATATTTCTTTTGTGTCTATCCTCATAAAACATTTAGGCTTTTGCTGTACATGACCACATACTTTGGTGTCATAAAGAACTGTAAAGTTTATGATCAGCAAAGTCTAAGAGTAGGTGAGTAACACAAAATCAGGCAAACACCCAACACAACTGAAATAAGAGTATAAACAGCAGCCATACCAATGGGTAACATCTCAACTTTTCATCGGTAGAGATTTTACTGACTACTCACATTGCATCACATAATATCCATAATCCTCTAAATCCCACCTCCTCGTTTGCCATATACCGCCATCCCCGCTCTCTCACCGTATCTCTGCACATCCACCTTCCCTCTCTCTCTCTCCCTTCTCTTCTCTCATTGTATCACCCCTCCCCCCTGCACTATATCTCTCCCTATCTCCTTCTACCACCCCAGTGGAATCCTGGTCCTTGGTCCTTATCGTGTTCCCACAGAGAGAGGTTAGAGATGGCCATGTAAGGGACTATGGCACCCACTGCAGGCTTATTATAGGAGGGCAGAAGATAACATGGGCCATACATATAAACCCTCCCCACTAATCACACATAGTCCTGGACCAAGAGAGACGTCGCACCACACACTGACATGGTGAGTAGAAAAATGACATTCTCCATATTATTCATCGTTTGCCATCTAACTTTTCTTTTGAGCAATATATCTCTGTAATATTGATCTGGAATGGAGTTAATTGTTGTGATACAATATTAGAAGCGTGTTTGACTATGTAGAGAGTAAATCTGGTGTCAGCTTTCTATTGGAACTCCTTTTACAGTGTTCAAAGCCCTTTTATAATATCCTACTGTTTTGATTACAAATATAAGTCCTTAGAAAGTAAATCATGCTCAATTTAATTTAAATCATACCGACTTTGGATGACCTTGGTCAAGTAAAACTAGGATGTTTTAGTGTAAGAAGAAGAGGCTAAAATGTATGTGACATGTTTGAATTCATCACTCAATACTCTTTCACGTAGAATACATGGTTCAATTATTACATGTTGATGTAAGTGCTTTTGTTTGACTCCCTCTCTCCTCTCACTCTGGTCAGACTGAGTGACAGCAAAGATCATGTGTCTGTCAATTTGTTCTGGTTTCTCAGGCCAGTAAGAAGGCTGCTAATAAGAGACAGAGAGGAGCCCAGAAGAGCTGCTCCAATGTCTTCTCCATGTTCGAACAGTCCCAGATACAGGAGTTTAAGGAGGTATAGTTACACTTTCACGGTCTAATTCATAAAAGTGCTATATTGGTAGTTTGGATTGCTAGTTCATAGACATTAGACGTCAGAGGAAACTGCTTTAAATATAAGTGATAAATACATTTGGATAATAATGATTTATTTTATGATGAAGGTAAAAACCAAACAAAAGCAAGATAACCACTGGTGAAAAAAGTACTCAATTATCAAATTTGAGTAAAAGCAAAGATACCTTCATAGAAAATGACTCAGGTAGAAGTGAAAGTCACCCAGCAAAATTCTACTTGAGTAAAAGCAAAGATACCTTCATAGAAAATGACTCCGGTAGAAGTGAAAGTCACCCAGCAAAATTCTACTTGAGTAAAAGTCTAAAAGTATCTGTTTTAAATGGACTTAAGTACAGTGGTGGAAAAAATATTTAATTGTCATTCTTGAGTAAAAGTACAAGTCAATTCTACACATCAAATTCCTTATATGAAGCAAATGAAAAGACAAGATTTATTTTCGGGACACACTTCAAAACTCAAACATAATTTACAAATGCTCTATTTGTGTTTATTGAGTATGCCAGTTAAGAGGTGCTAGGGATGACAACAAAGGTTATGTATGTGACCACGGTTAGACTGGTCCACTAACGCCTTTCAGAGGCCGAGCCCAAAGCTGGAGGCGGTGTGGGTCCGGATGCCACAGTGTCTGAAAGAGCAGGTTGGGCCTCAGGGGCAGCTGCCATGGAGTCCCCGACAAGAGGGACAACAGGAGGCTGAACCATGGTGGTCTCGGCCAGCATGATGCAGTGCAGCTGGTGGCCCATCAAAATGACCCTGTCTAGCATAGCTGTGATCAGGGGAAATGGTGGGAACACGTAAAGCCAATCGTGAGCGAGGGTGTCCAGACCCAGAGGGCCTGTAGGGTCCGACATCGAGAACCAGCTGGGGAAATGAGTGTTTTCCTGAGTTGCAAACAGGTCCACCTGTACAGGTGCATCTAAATATATACATACTCTGGACACCGACATTCTCGTCCTAATATTTCTCTATTTCTTAATTCCATTCTTTCACTTTTAGATTTGTGTGTATTGTTAGATATTACTGCACTGTTGGAGCTAGGAACACAAGCATTTCTCTATACATACAGTGCATTCAGAAAATCTTCAGACCCCTTGACTTTTTCCACATTTTATTACATCACAGCCTTATTCTAAAATTGATTAAATATTTTTTTGCAAATTTATAAAAAATAAAAAAACTGAAATAGCACATTTACAAAAGTACTCAGACCCTTTGCTCAGTACTTTGTTGAAGCACCTTTGTCAGCATTTACAGCCTTGAGACTTCTTGGACATGACGCTACAAGCTTGGCACACCTGTATTTGGGGAGCCTTACCATGAGCGGTTCCTCCTCAATTAAGGTGCCACCAACCTGTGGTTGGGATGTATAGAAATGGACAGTATGTGGATAGACTATATAGTATATCTGAATAATACATGGATAGAATAGTATATGTACAGCAATAGTTGAAAAGGATGGACTTGACTAGAATACAGTATATACATTTGAAATGGGTTAAACAGTATGTAAACATTATTAAAGTGACCAGTGTTCCATGTCTGTACATAGGGCAGCAGCCTCTAAGATGCATGGTTGAGTAACTGGGTGGTAGCCGACTAGTAACAGTGACTAAGTTTAGGGTAAGGTACTGGGCGGAAGCCGGCTATTTAACAGCCTCCAGATAGAAGCTGTTTTTCAGTCTCTTGGTCCCAGCTTTGATGCACCTGTACTGACCTCACCTTCTGGATTTTAACGGTGTGAACAGGCAGTGGCTCTGGTTATTTTCCTGGCACCACTCTGCCAGGGCCCTCACCTCCTCCCTGTAGGCTGTCTCATCATTGTTGGTAATCAGGCCTATCACTGTTGTGTCCTCTGCAAATTTGATGATTGAGTTGGAGGTGTGCGTGGCCATAGAGTCATGGGCGAACAGGGAGTACAGGAGGGTGCCGAGCATGCACCCTTGTGAGGCCCCAGTTTTGAGGACCAGCATAGTGAAGGTGTTGTTGCCTACCTTCACCGCCTTGTGGCGGTCCATCAGGATGTAAAGGACCCAGTTGCACAGGGTGGGGTTCAGACCCAGGGCCCCAAGCTTAATGATGAGCTTGGATGGTACTATGGTGTTGAAGGCTCAGCTGTAGTCCATGACCAGCTTTCTTACATAGATATACCTCCTGTGCAGATGGGACAGGGCAGTGTGCAGTGCGATGGCAATTGCATCATCCATGGATCTATTGGGGCAGTATGCAAATTGCAGTGGGTCTAGGGTGTCGGGTAAGGTGGAGGTGATATGACCCTTAACTAGCCTCTCAAAGCACTTCATGATGACAGAAGTGAGTGCTACGGAGCATAGTCATTTAGTTCAGTTACCTTTGCGTTCTTGGGTATAGGAACAATGGTGGACATCTTGAAGCAAGGACAGGGATAGGGAGAGATCAAATATGTCCACAAACACTTCATCCAGCTGGTCTGTGCATGCTCTGAGGACGCGGCTAGGGATGCCGTCAGGGCTGGCTTAACACTCTTAAATGTCTTACTCACGTCGGCCACGGAGAACGAGAGAGAGGGCCAGTGTCAGCGGCACTGTGTTATCCTCAAAGTGAGTGAAGAAGGTGTTTAGCTGCGCCTTGTGAGAGATGAAAACGTGGTGCCTCGTGACACCTAGCTCACTATCATGTGAGAAGTGCAAGTCCGCTGGTGCAAAACATACAGTCTCCCGATCTTGCGGGGTAGGCGTGGTCGCCGAACCTGAAGGCTAAAACCGAAGAGGGTTCCGGTGGATAGACAAGTCACACAATCTACTAAGACAAACCCTAACACTCTTGTTGGTACACTCTGTCACAAGTAATACAAACAACGACAAAACCCAAACGAGATGACACAAGCCAAACGAGTGGGGAGGGGGGGCAGTAGAGCACCCAGATGGAGAGGCTAGCTAGATAGCTGCTCCAAGCTATTGAATAGCTGTGGGTATACTTCTGCCCCCATATACTCTAACATAGAGCTCCTACCAAGCGAATCCACTCTGGAATGAGACGAAATATAGGAAGAGGAGGAAGTTGTGCGGCGACAGCTATTTAAGAGGGTCAGCCTCAGCACCACCAGGTACACAGGAATAATCTGCATTCCTTACTTGGAATGTATGCTGCTGTGTGGAAGGATACCATATTGGAGTGATCCAATATAGAGCAACATAACTTGTTATGTTGATAGGTACGTGAATTTGATTATATTGCTATCGAAATGTAACAAGTACTTTTGGATGTCAGGGATCGTGTATAGAAGTAAAAGTAAAAGTTCTCAAAAATATGAATAGTAAAGTACTTAAGTAGCACTTTAAAAGTATTTATACTAGTTACCTTACACCACTGTTACTAACTTACGGTTGTACTGTGTCTGTCTCCAGGCTTTCGGCTGTATTGACCAAGACAGAGATGGTGTCATCAAAAAACAGGATCTGAGGGAAACCTATGGACAGCTAGGTATTCAGTCTCTTTACAAATGTGTGTGTGTCTGTGTGCATGCGTTCATGTGCATATGTTGGTATAATCATTTGTTTTTTTGTTTCCCAGGAAAGTTGAACGTAAAGGATGAGGAGCTGGATGAGATGTTGAACGAGGGGAAGGGTCCCATCAACTTCACCGTTTTCCTCTCTTTGTTTGGGGAGAAACTCAATGGTGAGATCCCTCGGCATCTCACACAATCTACTTCACAATTAGAAGGCTGAGTCTCTTTTAATCTTGCCATAGAGACAGTCATTCATCAGTGTTTCCTCTGTATGAATGTCCTGATATCAATGTTATGATGTTATGTCATATAATGTGGGTTACACTGTTGGTTATTAGGCTGGATTGTGTGTGTGTGTGTGTGTGTGTGTGTGTGTGTGTGTGTGTGTGTGTGTGTGTGTGTGTGTGTGTGTGTGTGTGTGTGTGTGTGTGTGTGTGTGTGTGTGTGTGTCCGTGCAAGCTGAACTATGGAATATACCGTGACTCTCCCTCTACAGGCACAGACCCTGAGGACACCATCCTCGCAGCCTTCAAGCTCTTTGACCCAAACGGCACAGGATTCGTCAACAAGGATGAGTCAGTATCATTTGAATCTCTTCCTAGTTTGCCAAACTGTACAATGACGTAGAGTATAATGTTAGTTTATTCGATTTGTTCTGTCTTTTCAAAAATGTTTTTTTTTTTTAGGTTTAGACGATTATTGATGAACCAGGCTGATAAATTCACAGCAGATGAGGTTGGTAATGTCTAACTCCTTCTTACCTCCTTAACAATAATTTAAAAAAAATATAATCACACAGTTGACAAATTACTAGAGAGAGAGAGGGATCAATCATTCAATCAGTAGTACAGTCCTACAAGGACAGTAGAATCAACATCTGTTCACATTTATTTTGATCCTTTCCCAATGAGTTGCCTAACCCCACTGTCCTCTCCTGATGAAATCCTCAGGTGGATCAGGCCTTCTCTGTGGCTCCAATTGACGTGGCCGGCAACATCGACTACAAGTCACTGTGTTACATCATTACACACGGAGACGAGAAGGAGGAGTCCTAAAGACCTTCTGACACCTGATAGGGCAGAACTGGAATCTCCTCTGTGCTCGTCTTTTGCCAATACATTAAAGACATTTTCAAAACTCAACACCTGTCTGTGAAATGTTTAGGCTTGTTTCAAATCAAATCAAACTTTATTTGTCACATTGGCTGAATACAACAAGTGTATTACCGTGAAATGCTTACTTACAAGCCCTAAACCAACAGTGCAGTTCAAGAAGAGTTAAGAAAATATTTACCAAATGAACTAAAGTAAAAAATAATAAAAAGTAACACAATAAAATAACAATAACGAGCCTATATACAGGGGATACCGGTACCGAGTCAGTGTGCGGGGGTACCATTTAGTTGAGGTAATTTGTACATGTAGGTGGGGGTGAAGTGACTATACACAGATAATGAACAGCGAGTAGCAGCAGTGTACAAAACAAATGGAGGGGGGGCCAATGTAAATAGTCCGGTGGACATTTGATTAATTGTTCAGCAGTCTTATGGCTTGGGGTTAGAAGCTGTTAAGGAGCCTTTTGGTCCTAGACTTGGCGCTCCTGTACAGCTTGCCGTGCGGTAGCAGAGAAAACAGTCTATGACTTGGGTAACTAGAGTCTCTGACAATTTTATGGGCTTTCCTCAGACACCGCCTGGTATAGAGGTCCTGGATGGCAGAAAGCTTGGCCACAGTGATGTACTGGGCTATACGCACTACCCTATGTAGCACCTTACTGAGCAGATGCTGTTACGGGATTCTTCCTGGGAAGGAGAGGCAGACCAAAATGCAGCGTTGTTATAATTCATGGTTCTTTAATAATGAAACTATACATGAATAAACTACAAAACAAGAAACGTGAAAACCCGAAACATTCCCGTGTGGTACAAATACTGACACAGGAGACAACCACCCACAAAACCCAACACAAAACAGGCTACCTAAATATGGCTCCCAATCAGAGACAATGACTAACACCTGCCTCTGATTGAGAACCATATCAGGCCCAAACACAGAAACAGACAAACAAGACATCCAACATAGAATGCCCACTCAGATCACACCCTGACCAAACAAAACATAGAAACATACATAGCAAACTATGGTCAGGGTGTGACAGATGCTGAGCAGTTGCCATACCAGGTGGTGATGCAACAGGTCAGGATGCTCTCGATGGTGCAGCTGTAGAACTTTTTGAGGATCTGGGGACCCATGCCAAATCTTTTCAGTCTCCTGAGAGGGAAAAGGTTTTGTCATGCCCTCTTCACGACTGTCCAGGTCACATTCAGATGTTGCAGTTCAATGAAAGCGTCTTGTTTCTGACAGCTGACTGACACGGAACCGGAAACAAAACTCACAAACTACACCTGAACACTATAAAATAAAGCAAAACATACTCAATTCAACATATTTAGTCCCCTTAGTCCCCTCCCACATCCATATCCGCCTCAAAGCGTGCAAGATTTAGATTAATACCCCAAGTAGGACTTTTTTTAGGCACATTCAGGAGAAAGGGCCACACTTCAATGAGGCTGTGTAGTTCCAATCAGAGCCATATATTTATATGTGACTCTGGTTCCAGTCATTTAGGCTTTGGTTGTCGTGGATACAACAACAAACTATTTTGTAAACTCCACTGCCAGACAGCCACCACATTCTCCTGGTCAAAACAGATGCAGAACTGGACGGACAAATTTGTACACAAGGCTTAGGATACCAGCTATACTCTTCTAAGTCCCTAGACTTAGGTGTTTGTGCAATGTTTTCGTTTTTGCAGTGTGAGATGTAGTCGTTGTAGAAGAAGCAGAGATGCCTATATCTTCTGGAGCTGCAGGCAGAGTAGATGTGGGGATAGATACATCCATAGCATGGGCACCAGATGGCGTGAAGAAAGAGGCAAAACCTGTCAAGAACTGTGATTCCTATCTGAGAAGGTGGGTGAAATTATCTTTACTCTCTGTTGAATTAAAGGAGACATCTTGTTTAAAACAAATGTTGCATCCTGATGAAGCAAAACATATTTTTGGATTCATGTCCATGTGTGGCAATTTTTGCAATGCATCAAGTTCTCTCTGCTAAAATGGTCAATTAACATTTAACAATAATACAACTATTTAATAAAACCATGCCTCACACCATTTTAGGCTATTTCATTCTAACAGCATCTATGGATGTTTTCCATCAAAAGCATGTTTTTGTTGATGTGTCAAGCAAAACGTTACTTGTACAAAACAACTTTCCTGTTTTCATCTGGCCTACCTGTGATTTGGCTGGAGGAGTGGGAGGAAGGAATAACCTGTACATCAGTGGAGGCTGCTGAAGGGAGGAAGGCTCATAATAATGGCTGGAACGGCACATATTGAATTGCATCAAACACATAGAAACCATGTTTGATTCCATCCCACTGATTCCGCTCCAGACATTACCACGAACCCGTCCTCCCCAGTTAAGGTGCCAACAACCTCCTGTGATATACATGCATAATGATCTGCATGTCGTTGTGTCAGTAAAGGGAAAACACTGCATGAAACCTTCACTCACACATTCCCTCTGTCTCCCTCATACACAACTTTTAAAACGTTAGGCACCAGAAATAAGACGTTTGACATAGTTTTGGCTGACATTACCCCTATATAAATCATACATTTTGAAGCACATCGTTGTTTGTTATCAAACCAATAATTAGCGATCTGGGATAGGTATAAAACGGCCCGCGACATGGTTTGTGAAATTATATAAAATGCGCACGAATCGCGATAGAAATGTTAAAAAAGGCACATCCGGTAACATGGGTCATATTGTTTTAACCGTTTAGGCTAGAGACGATACGCTTTATTTGTTGTAAAACTGCCATGTTCCCTCTCTGACACTCAGAGGCTGCATGACAGTGAACTTGCAAAGTCTACTCAGACTGATCTGTGGTCTTGGTTATAACAGGCGATTGCTCGCTCAGCAGCGAGCTGCTCCATTGTAACAAATGTAAAAATCTAACAGAAGACTCATTAGAGTCTGGGTCTGCATCCCCGCTAAATCTTTTTTTAAATATAATGACGGAGGAATAGACGCAAAGAGCTGGTTGATGACAGCTGCCACACGTGATATGACATGCTCATGCAAGAGACTAGTGGCTGTTGCTTAAATTCAACTTCATTTATAAAAACAGACGTTATAAACATTTTATAACAGGCTCTAACAGGTTCTTTAGAACGGTAGGGCTGAACAACTCAGTAGTATCATGTGAAGGTACTAGGGTATTCTAAAATGATGGTATAAATGTATGTTTTGGTAGCTTGATACAGTGCGACCCGTCATTCAGGGCAGGTGGGGTTTTGAGCCCCACATTTTTTGCAAAAAAAAAAAAAAAATATATATATATATATATATATATTAAAAATACTTTTTTGGGGGAGCTTGCCTGTTTTGCATTTTATTTTGGCATTAATATGTGTCACATATCAGTTTGAAAATTATGTAAAAATAATATAATTGAGTTAACAAGGCCGCATATAAACGTGGTCTCTTTTTTGTTTTCTTAAATAAGGCAGCTCCAAAATGTAGGTGTTTCAGCCTAGCTCAGTGCTTTCTGTGGTGGGGCAAGCCAACAGAAAATATGGAGCGTTGCACCGTGATTGGCTCAGTGTTCTGTCACTCATGGGGTACTACGTCACCGCCAAGTCTAAGCGTAGACTTAGAAAATTCTAGCCCCTTGGGTGCTGCCATAGAGTTACATTAGAAGTGCCCATCCATGAAGGCTCAAGGTCATTGGCCACAGATAAAATGACTTCAAATCACGTTATATGTACAGTAGCTTTGATTGGAATGATCATGTCAACATCATACTTTCAAAATCTTAGCTAGCAGTCATCATCATGAATCAAGTCAACAATCTACTGGCAAATCATTTTTAATCCGTGTCATAGGAAGAGAAATAATGAAAATAAATTATAGATAAAACATATCGGTGCTCATTGGCCATCCAACACAAGTTGGAAATCGCAAATTCAACGAGTGGTTTGAAAGGAATCAGTGACCGTGGCTGTGTGGTCCCAAATCTTGGATTAAGGGGCACTTTTCTACGGTTCAAATTATAAAATTCAACATTGGCCATGCTGTCAATGAAGCAAGATTTGTACAGCGCTCAAAACAACTTAACTTGGAGGACCTCCGCGCCACCTTCCTGTTCAAGTGAGCCGAGCACAACGATGTGAGTCCAAAAATGTTTTGTATCCTGCTTCATAAATGATGTAATATGCCAGGGAGATATGTATACTGTAGCTAAGTGTCACGACTTCCGCCGAAGTCGGCTCCTCTCCTTGATCGGGCGGCGTTCGGCGTTACCGGCTTTCGTTACCGGCATTTTTCATGTATCCATTTGTTTTGTCTTGTTCCCTGCACACCTGGTTTTCATTCCCCAATCAATTCATATGTATTTATTCCTCTGTTCCCCATCACGTAGGATTGTTTGTGTTAAGTGTATTTTGATATTGTGGATATTGTTACGGTCATTATTTTTTGTCTATGTTACGTGTTTTATGTTTTATAACATTTTATGTTATTTTGTGCTGTCATTTTGACCGGAAATAAAAAGTGCGCCTGTTCACTACACTCTGCTCTCCTGCACCTCACTTCGCCTCCGATACACACCCCTAACACTAAGAAAGTAATACTAAGCATATTGTGTAGTAAGATGTTAGTAGCCATGTGCCTCACCCTAATAACTTGGTCTATATACCTCTAACTTTGCCTACTTTTGACTGTTCTACTGTAGCCTATAACCTGTTTTAGAGAAATGAATCATTGAATATTGCATTATTTAGCCGACGGTTCTAACTGGGTGTACAGAGAGAGCACTAAGAACAGCCCATGTTCTGAATTCTGTCGCTGTATGTTAAGTGCTAAACAAATAGTTGTATTGACTAACGTTACATCTGTCCTAGCTCGCTCATTGTCTTTATTGAAATTACGGATTGCCTCCTATCCGCTTGTCATTCCCTTATGCCAGTTTGTACATCTCAATTGTCATTAGAAACCAAATTTGTTTAAGCAAGTCAGCCATGTTTTTTTTAAAGGTAGTAAAAGAGGCTGAATGAACTGTTTCACTTCCAGAAAAGGATCTGCTGATAGCCAGTTGTAGGCAGTGGTAAGATGTCGGGACAGCTTTATGTACAGTGCCTTGCGAAAGTATTCGGCCCCCTTGAACTTTGCGACCTTTTGCCACATTTCAGGCTTCAAACATAAAGATATAAAACTGTATTTTTTTGTGAAGAATCAACAACAAGTGGGACACAATCATGAAGTGGAATGACATTTATTGGATATTTCAAACTTTTTTAACAAATCAAAAACTGAAAAATTGGGCGTGCAAAATTATTCAGCCCCTTTACTTTCAGTGCAGCAAACTCTCTCCAGAAGTTCAGTGAGGATCTCTGAATGATCCAATGTTGACCTAAATGAATAATGATGATAAATACAATCCACCTGTGTGTAATCAAGTCTCCGTATAAATGCACCTGCACTGTGATAGTCTCAGAGGTCCGTTAAAAGAGCAGAGAGCATCATGAAGAACAAGGAACACACCAGGCAGGTCCGAGATACTGTTGTGAAGAAGTTTAAAGCCGGATTTGGATACAAAAAGATTTCCCAAGCTTTAAACATCCCAAGGAGCACTGTGCAAGCGATAATATTGAAATGGAGGAGTATCAGACCACTGCAAATCTACCAAGACCTGGCCGTCCCTCTAAACTTTCAGCTCATACAAGGAGAAGACTGATCAGAGATGCAGCCAAGAGGCCCATGATCACTCTGGATGAACTGCAGAGATCTACAGCTGAGGTGGGAGACTCTGTCCATAGGACAACAATCAGTCGTATATTGCACAAATCTGGCCTTTATGGAAGAGTGGCAAGAAGAAAGCCATTTCTTAAAGATATCCATAAAAAGTGTTGTTTAAAGTTTGCCACAAGCCACCTGGGAGACACATCAAACATGTGGAAGAAGGTGCTCTGGTCAGATGAAACCAAAATTGAACTTTTGGCAACAATGCAAAACGTTATGTTTGGCTTAAAAGCAACACAGCTCATCACCCTGAACACACCATCCCCACTGTCAAACATGGTGGTGGCAGCATCATGGTTTGGGCCTGCTTTTCTTCAGCAGGGACAGGGAAGATGGTTAAAATTGATGGGAAGATGGATGGAGCCAAATACAGGACCATTCTGGAAGAAAACCTGATGGAGTCTGCAAAAGACCTGAGACTGGGACGGAGATTTGTCTTCCAACAAGACAATGATCCAAAACGTAAAGCAAAATCTACAATGGAATGGTTCAAAAATAAACATATCCAGGTGTTAGAATGGCCAAGTCAAAGTCCAGACCTGAATCCAATCGAGAATCTGTGGAAAGAACTGAAAACTGCTGTTCACAAATGCTCTCCATCCAACCTCACTGAGCTCGAGCTGTTTTGCAAGGAGGAATGGGAAAAAAATTCAGTCTCTCGATGTGCAAAACTGATAGAGACATACCCCAAGCGACTTACAGCTGTAATCGCAGCAAAAGGTGGCGCTACAAAGTATTAACTTAAGGGGGCTGAATAATTTTGCACGCCCAATTTTTCCGTTTTTGATTTGTTAAAAAAGTTTGAAATATCCAATAAATGTCGTTCCACTTCATGATTGTGTCCCACTTGTTGTTGATTCTTCACAAAAAAATGCAGTTTTATATCTTTATGTTTGAAGCCTGAAATGTGGCAAAAGGTCGCAAAGTTCAAGGGGGCCGAATACTTTCGCAAGGCACTGTAGGTCCTAACATTTTGTGGGCACCGTTTGAGTGCAATTAATGTATTGTTTTGTGTTGTGTAGTGGCTTTGCATTTCGTTGTTCATATTTTTTGCCCCACCAAGATTTACATGCTAAAATCGCCACTGCCGTGATATCAAATCGTGGTAGCGGCATACCATGCAAAACTAGTCTCAGCACTGTTTATGAAACATTTAAAATCATCAATTCACAATCAGTTTTACTGATTCTGACTACCTTGTTCTAGTAGCTGAGCTTGTTAATAAACACACCCCTAAAATAGGGAACAGCTGAAGACTAATGTTTATTTTCAAACAATTAGCAGTATTGATTGATCTACTGGGCTCAACATACAGGGGGGGAAAAAACATTCAGACAAAAAAGAAACAGTCATGCATAACAAAACTCTGACATTCAGATCTCTGGGATTAAACAACAACAAAAAGATATACGGTCACAAGGTTATTAATTCATTCGAATGCCAAACAGGATTTCATAGTCATTTCCTAGCAGAACCATTTTTTACAGCAGCACAATAAAGAGCTATTCCAATCGGACCTGCCACCCCATCTCCTTTACAGTTCCATTGCACTAGTGTTGACACAGTCTTTCCAATGTAATGCGAATTGGCTTATCAGTTATCATACAGTCTACAAGACACTGTCAATGTTACATCCCTGAATGGTCCATCCACACGATGGCAGTCTAGTCCATGGTCATCGGTATTAGTCAGTCATCAGGCAGGGATGTGGTAGTGGAGGGTGTCAGTCACTGTGACTGCTGTTGTCCTCCTCACTCCCAACCACCATGCTGCTGTACATCTTCTGCTGCTCCTCTTTAAACATATCCTTCACCTTGGCCCTCTTCAGGCCCCCATCCCTACACAGAAACAAACACACGTAAGAAACATTTACATTTGTAATTTAGCAGACACACTTATAAATTTCATACTTTTCCCAAACTGTTTCCCTGTGGGAATTGAACCCACAACTCTGGCGTTGCAAGCGCCATGCTCTACCAACTGAGCCACATGGGACCAATGTTTTTTACGAATGTATGTTTTTTAAGAAACAAACGTATCTGTGCTCAAGCGAATCTACAGCAATTCTGTGTGCCTTTTTTTTGTTTTCCCTTTATTTTAACAAGGAGACCCATTGAGACCAAGGTCTCTTTTACAGGGGAGCCCTGCATGTTTATTTAACTAGGCAAGTCAGTTAAGAATACATTCTTATTTACAATGACGGCCTACATCGGCCAAACCAGGACGATGCTGGGCCAATTGTGCTCTGCCCTATGAGATTCCCAATCGCGGCCTGGATTCGAACCAGGGTGTCTGTAGTGACGCCTCAAGCACTGAGATGCAGTGGCTTAGACCGCTGAGCCACTCAGGAGCATATACACAATTTACAAATAAAACATAATACACATTTACAAGATGACAAAACACACAAGAGAAACAATCCCATTCCTCAGCAAAGAGGTCCCCAATGCCTTCACTGCCTAGGTCCCCAATGCCTTCACTGCCTAGGTCAAAGACAGTCCAGTACGAGGCTGTCAAATGTTTATGCCTAGGTCAAAGACAGTCCAGTACGAGGCTGTCAAATGTTTATGCCTAGGTCAAAGACAGTCCAGTACGAGGCTGTCAAATGTTTATGCCTAGGTCAAAGACAGTCCAGTACGAGGCTGTCAAATGTTTATGCCTAGGCTCTAGTGCAAGTGAATTATCAGAAAATCCTTATAGAAGGACGGAAGGATATTCTTACCAGGACAAGTCCACTAGTCCCCCCTGATGTGCGATGGCAGACTTGACTCTGTTGGCAAACTGGACAGCATCCTCCCCTGCCTGTGAAAAGAGGAGATAGATCAGTGGCACTTGGTGCATGGCTGGCAGGTTGTGTGTGTCTGTGTGTTGTATACACACCTGTTGGGTCATGGCTGGCAGGTACCAGACGTTGCAGACTATAGCCCAGCTGGTCATCATCCTCAGCAGGTAGCTCACCATGTTGTACTTGGCACTGTTCCAGAACGCATCCCCAAACTGAGGGTCATACTGCGGGAGGGAGATGGTCCCACAGTTGACAGAACACCTCTTCAAAAATGTGCTGACATTTTCTTGCAATTTTCCCAATGGCATCTTTACGTGATTTAGGGAAAAGTCAACTACTGGACAGAAGCAGTGATATTGATGCCTCACCTTTATGGCTACTGGGTATATTGTTCCTCCAATCTCAAAACTTCCCTTTTTGAACATCATGACAGACGTGTTGTTGATACAGGTCCCTGAGGACACCAGAAATATGCACTGTAGATAAGCCACAACCACCAAACATACAGTATACAGATCCTATGATAACAACAATGCTCTCCAAAATGACAGAAAAGGGTGAAAACTGCAAGGCCCTGCATGAGATATACAGTGGGGCAAAAACATATTTAGTCAGCCACCAATTGTGCATGTTCTCCCACTTAAAAATATGAAAATTACAGGCCTCTCTCATCATAGGTACACTTCAACTATGACAGACAAAATGAGGGGGAAAAAATCCAGAAAATCACATTGTATGATTTTTAATGAATTTATTTGCAAATTATGGAAAATAAGTATTTGGTCACCTACAAACAAGCAATTTCTGGCTCTCACAGACTTCTTCTTTAAGAGGCCCCTCTGTCCTCCACTCGTTACCTGTATTAATGGCACCTGTCCACAACCTCAAACAGTCACACTCCAAACTCCGCTATGGCCAAGACCAAAGAGCTGTCAAAGGACACCAGAAACAAAATTGTAGACCTGCACCAGGCTGGGAAGACTGAATCTGCAATAGGTAAGCAGCTTGGTTTGAAGAAATCAAATGTGGGAGCAATTATTAGGAAATGGAAGACATACAAGACCACTGATAATCTCCCTTGATCTGGGGCTCCACGCAAGATCTCACCCCGTGGGGTCAAAATGATCACATGAACGGTGAGCAAAAATCCCAGAACCACACGGGGGGACCTAGTGAATGACCTGCAGAGAGCTGGGACCAAAGTAACAAAGCCTACCATCGGTAACACACTACGCCGCCAGGGACTCAAATCCTGCAGTGCCAGACGTGTCCCCCTGCTTAAGCCAGTACATGTCCAGGCCCGTCTGAAGTTTGCTAGAGAGCATTTGGATGACCCAGAAGAAGATTGGGAGATGGTCATATGGTCAACTCGTCGTGTTTGGAGGACAAAGAATGCTGAGTTGCATCCAAAGAACACCATACCTACTGTGAAACATGGGGGTGGAAACATCATGCATTGGGGCTGTTTTTCTGTAAAGGGACCAGGACGACTGATCCGTGTAAAGGACAGAATAAATGGGGCCATGTATCGTGAGATTTTGAGTGAAAACCTCCTTCCTTCAGCAAGGGCATTGAAGATGAAACGTGGCTGGGTCTTTCAGCATGACAATGATCCCAAATACACCGCCTGCGCAACGAAGGAGTGGCTTCGTAAGAAGCATTTCAAGGTCCTGGAGTGGCCTAGCCAGTCTCTATATCTCAACCCCAAAGAAAATCTTTGGAGGGAGTTGAAAGTCTGTGTTGCCCAGCAACAGCCCCAAAACATCACTGCTCTAGAGGAGATCTGCATGGAAGAATGGGCCAAAATACCAGCAAGACTTACAGAAAACCATTGACCTCTGTCATTGCCAACAAAGGGTATATAACAAAGTATTGAGATAAACTTTTGTTATTGACCAAATACTTTTTTCCCACCATAATTTGCAAATAAATTCATTAAAAATCCTACTGTGATTTTCTGGATTTCTTTTTCTCATTTTGTCTGTCATAGTTGAAGTGTACCTATGATGAATATTACAGGCCTCTCATCTTTTTAAGTGGGAGAACTTGCACAATTGGTGGCTGACTAAATACTTTTTTGCCCCACTGTGTGTGTGTGTGACTTGCATATACTGTATACAGCAGTGGTTCCCAAACTTTTTAAAGTCCCGTAACTCCTTCAAACATTCAACCTCCATCTGTACCCCCTCTCGCACCAGGGTCAGCGCACTCTCAAATGTTGTTTTTTGCCATCATTGTAAGCCTGCCACACACACTATACATTTATTAAACATAAGCATGAGTGCGAGTTGTCGTCGTAACCCAGCTTGTGGGAAGTTTCAAAGAGCTCTTATAGGACCAGGGCACAAATAATATAACAATAATCAATAATTTTGCTATTTATTTAGCCATCTTACACATAACTTTATTTGTTCATCAAAACATGGTGAATAACTCATCACAGGTTAATGAGAAGGGTGTGCTTGAAAAGATGCTCATAACTCTGCAATGTTGAGTTGTATTGGAGTCTCAGTCTTAAATCATTTTTCACACACAGTCTGTGCCTGTATTTAGTTTTCATGCTAGTGAGATCGGAGAATCCACTCTCACATATGTACATGTCTTAACAGCGCAATTTGCCAAGGCAAGAAACTCTGAGCGTAGTATCCAGAAATCTGGCAGTGGCTTCTGATTAAATTTAATTTCACAGGCTCTTTTTTTCAGATATCGGTAAGTGGACTAGAGGCAGGGCATGAAAGGTATAGAGAATCCAGTGGTATGTGTCGTCTGTTTCAGGAAAGTATCTGCGTACCCAGCTTAATCAGGTGCTTCGATATATCACATTTGACATTGTCCGTAAGCTTGAATTCATTTGCACTCAAAAAAATCATACAATGATGGAAAGACCTGCGTGTTGTCCTTGTTAATGCAGACAGAAAAGAGCTCCAACTTCTTAATCATAGCCTCAATTCTGTCCTGCACATTGAATATAGTTGCAGAGAGTCCATGTAATCCTAGATTCAGATCATTCAGGCGAGAAAAGACATCACCCAGATAGGTCAGTCGTGTGAGTAACTAGTCATCATGCGAGCGGTCAGACAAGTCAAAATTATGGTCAGTAAAGAAAACTTTAAACTCGTCTCTCAATTTTAAAAAAACGTGTCAATACTTCGCCGCTTGATAACCAGCACACTTCGGTATGTTGTAAAAGCATTACATGGTCGCTACCCATATCATTGCATAATGCAGAAAATACACAAGAGTTCAGGGGCCTTGCTTTAACAAAGTTAACCACTTTCACTGTAGTGTCCAAAACATCTTTCGAGCTGTCAGGATTTCCCTGGCAGCAAGAGCCTCTCGGTGGATGCTGCAGTGTACCCAAGAGCCTCTCGGTGGATGCTGCAGTGTACCCAAGAGCTTCTCGGTGGATGCTGCAGTGTACCCAAGTGGCGTCGGGAGCAACTGCTTGCACGTGCGTTACCACTCCACTATGTCTCCCTGTCATGGATTTTGCACCATCAGTACAGATACCAACATCTTGACCACCAAATTCAATTTGATGTCCAAAAGCTGTCCTGTACTTTAAAAATATCCTCTCATGTTGTCCTTGTTTCCAGAAGAGGATGTCTTCCTTAATTGACCCCCCATAAACGTAACGGACATATACCAGGAGATGTGCCAGGCCCTCCACGTCTGTTGACTCATCCAGCTGAAACGCATAGTAATTGTTTCAAAACATCTCTTGCCATGTCACTGATGCATCGTGAAACAGTGTTGTTTGATTGAGACATCGTCTGTATAGTTTTTTTGGCCTTTTCTCCCAACATTGTCTCTGCCATATCGAAGGCAGCAAGAAGAATGAAGTCCTCCACAATAGTATAGGGTTTGCCTGTCCTCGCCACTCGGTAGTTCACCATATAAGACGCTTCTAGCCCCGTCTTATTAATGGTATCTGTTGCTTTTATACATGTCTTACTACTCAAACGTCTTTATTTTTTATAAAAAATCCTGTGGCTTATTTTTCAAATGGTCATGTTTCGTTTCTAAATGTCTGCGCAAGATTGAAGGTTTCCTGTGAGAGAGTAACGGTTAATGTGATTGGATGTTAATTATTTGACTAGGCTACCTGTATTTGACCTTGTGTTGTTATTTCGCTGAACACTAGATGGTTTAAATTTATTTTTGGCAGTCAAACTAGGCTACTCAGGCGAGAAAAAAAAAACTCACCCAAATGTAGAGCCCCGTTGGAAAATACAAATGTACTGTTTGAAAATGTGAAGAAAATGATTTCAGTTTGGGAATACCTGGTATACAGCAAATTTGTAGGTGTAGGATCAGCTTACCCTAACTAACCAAGGCACTGGCTTAAATCAGTGTCTAAGGGCAACTTCATGCTAATCCATTTGGCCAATGTAGCACTTACCGATTCGGATAGTCTGGATTTTCCATCTGTAGATGCTCTACAGATAGTTTGTTGTTAGCATGACCATCTGTTGATAAGCAACTGCTTGCTAGGGTTAGGAGTAGAATAAGGGTGAGGGTTAAGTTTGGGGTTAAGGTTAGAGTTAGGGTTAGTAGATTGTAGAGCATCTACAGATGGACTGACTATCCAAATTAAATAGAACCCACCTTCTGGAAAGATCAATATAGGAAGCTTTGTGTTGTCATTCACATGATCCGTCAACCTGTAAACATTCATAACAGTTAGAAAACCTAACTTTATATCTGGGAGGAGTATGAACATAGCTCCAACTGAAACTATAATGCATGTCCATATCAGAAAATGTCAGTGTTAAATTATATCCCTAATTGTCAATGGCAATGACTTGTGACCAATACATTTGTGCATGAATGTGCTAACGTTTGGTTTTACTGACAAGCACTTATAAAGCAGAGAACATACTGTAAGTAAGCTGTCTGGCAGGAGTACATTATCAGGATGAGGAAATATGATTAGATATGACTGATTATTTGTCTGTAGCCATTTTCAATGGGCATGTCATTGCTTGTCTGAACATTGTAGGTAGAGATGGGAATAACAGTGAACAGGTAAGCTCACCTCTTGGCCACCAGGTGGCGATCTTTCATATCCGCTCTCTCAAACCAGATGTGAGGACAGGACCTGGCCATGGCCCTCTGCAGCACTCCCATCAGACCACCATGTGACTGGCCCACCTAAAACACATCAGATCAAATCCCAAATAAAGTCCTCATAATTCCTTTCACAGACAATTCATCCGATTAGGATTAAAGAAGTATAAAGTAGTAAATTGCCAGATAAATGTAAGGTACACAAACATGCATAAAATGGTGTACAAAATAAAAAAATAGGCTACACAGAGAGAAAGCAGTCAAATGAGCGTCAATCAACAAATTTCACACATTTCAGCCATTTCAAGCGAGGCTTAATGTCAGCTTTATTTCACGTACCATGGCGTAACACCCATCGTTGCAGAGAATTACGATATCAATCGGGGAGGTGTGATTGGCCACACAGATTCCTCCTTTTCTGGGTCTGTTTTCTCTGTAAAACAAGATGGAGACACACACACACACACTCTAAAGTAAAATAAAAAAAATCTCTGCACACATCATGAGGACCAACAGTAGGGTCACTTGGGGACAGGATGGTGTGTAATAGCTTGCTGAGTAGATATGTGCGAGAGGGGAGGTCAGTTTACTGACTTGTTATAGTAGTGGATGGTGCAGGAGAGGCCTCGGGCACAGATCCTGTAGCACATCACATGGACCCAATCGCTCAGCCAGGACTTCAGCCTACAGAACACACAGACGCTACCTTAAAGATGACTAAAATACAATGACGAGAGGAATGTCTAAGTCTTTAAAACAATCCTGTGTGAACTTGTAGATTGAAAGCTGTGTAAGTGTACCTCCAGTTCGGGAGGAATCCTACAGCAGTGGTTCCTATCACCAGCCAGGTCAGGCCTATAGATGCCAGCGTGATCCTGAAAGAAAACATTCTCACTCAGGAACATACAGTGCCTTGCGAAAGTATTCGGCCCCCTTGAACTTTGCGACCTTTTGCCACATTTCAGGCTTCAAACATAAAGATATAAAACTGTATTTTTTTGTGAAGAATCAACAACAAGTGGGACACAATCATGAAGTGGAACGACATTTATTGGATATTTCAAACTTTTTTAACAAATCAAAAACGGAAAAATTGGGCGTGCAAAATTATTCAGCCCCCTTAAGTTAATACTTTGTAGCGCCACCTTTTGCTGCGATTACAGCTGTAAGTCGCTTGGGGTATGTCTCTATCAGTTTTGCACATTGAGAGACTGAAATATTTTCCCATTCCTCCTTGCAAAACAGCTCGAGCTCAGTGAGGTTGGATGGAGAGCATTTGTGAACAGCAGTTTTCAGTTCTTTCCACAGATTCTCGATTGGATTCAGGTCTGGACTTTGACTTGGCCATTCTAACACCTGGATATGTTTATTTTTGAACCACTCCATTGTAGATTTTGCTTTACGTTTTGCATCATTGTCTTGTTGGAAGACAAATCTCCGTCCCAGTCTCAGGTCTTTTGCAGACTCCATCAGGTTTTCTTCCAGAATGGTCCTGTATTTGGCTCCATCCATCTTCCCATCAATTTTAACCATCTTCCCTGTCCCTGCTGAAGAAAAGCAGGCCCAAACCATGATGCTGCCACCACCATGTTTGACAGTGGGGATGGTGTGTTCAGCTGTGTTGCTTTTACGCCAAACATAACGTTTTGCATTGTTGCCAAAAAGTTCAATTTTGGTTTCATCTGACCAGAGCACCTTCTTCCACATGTTTGGTGTGTCTCCCAGGTGGCTTGTGGCAAACTTTAAACAACACTTTTTATGGATATCTTTAAGAAATGGCTTTCTTCTTGCCACTCTTCCATAAAGGCCAGATTTGTGCAATATACGACTGATTGTTGTCCTATGGACAGAGTCTCCCACCTCAGCTGTAGATCTCTGCAGTTCATCCAGAGTGATCATGGGCCTCTTGGCTGCATCTCTGATCAGTCTTCTCCTTGTATGAGCTGAAAGTTTAGAGGGACGGCCAGGTCTTGGTAGATTTGCAGTGGTCTGATACTCCTTCCATTTCAATATTATCGCTTGCACAGTGCTCCTTGGGATGTTTAAAGCTTGGGAAATCTTTTTGTATCCAAATCCGGCTTTAAACTTCTTCACAACAGTATCTCGGACCTGCCTGGTGTGTTCCTTGTTCTTCATGATGCTCTCTGCGCTTTTAACGGACCTCTGAGACTATCACAGTGCAGGTGCATTTATACGGAGACTTGATTACACACAGGTGGATTGTATTTATCATCATTAGTCATTTAGGTCAACATTGGATCATTCAGAGATCCTCACTGAACTTCTGGAGAGAGTTTGCTGCACTGAAAGTAAAGGGGCTGAATAATTTTGCACGCCCAATTTTTCAGTTTTTGATTTGTTAAAAAAGTTTGAAATATGCAATAAATGTCGTTCCACTTCATGATTGTGTCCCACTTGTTGTTGATTCTTCACAAAAAAATACAGTTTTATATCTTTATGTTTGAAGCCTGAAATGTGGCAAAAGGTCGCAAAGTTCAAGGGGGCCGAATACTTTCGCAAGGCACTGTACATGACACAACAACACATTATGCTGGTCATGAGCCAACACTCCACACCACAGGAGGTTGGTGGCACCTTAATTGGGGAGGACAGGCTCATAGTAATGACTGGAGTGGAATCAGTGGAATGGTAACTAATACACCAAACACATGGCCTCCAGGTGTTTGATGCCATTCGCGCCGTTCCGGACATTATTATGAGCCGTTCTCCCCTCAGCACCCACCTGTGCTCCACACTTTATTGATATCTGTGGTTGTGCATCCTGTCTATTCAGCCACTAGCTGGATTATTTGTGGTAAGCACTGCATTTATTATTATTGGTGCATGGCATGTATGTTTGGTTCAGGGATGTGAACTGTAGGAGAACTGAGGCCTTGCTATAGGGGAACAGTGATTCTGAATGATTTCACACTCCCAGGTGTTACCTGAGTGGAGCCAGGATGCAGTAGCGTATGAACACGCCCAGCCCCCAGACCATAGTCAGTTTGAGGCTGATGTACTGGAAGTCGATGTTGGTCCGAGTTAGCAGGTTCCACGACACCAGCTCCTCTGACGAAAACCGCTGGGTCACCTTGAAATCAGAAGAAGAACATTACAAATAATGTAATAATAAATAATGTAATAATAATAATAATAATAATTACAAACAAAAAGAAAGTCTGGACTTTGAATAGACGTTGTACTGTTTTTCCCAATCCTGAATCAACCCCTGGCCCTAAACACTTCCTGATGCCCCTTCGTTGATATGAAAGGACTGGACGTGTGCAGTAAAGGCAATAACTAGGAAACTCATCTTAGCCTACCAGAGAGTTAAGCATTACTGTATAGCTCAGATCTATCAGGGGCCATCATGGAATATCTAGCATTAGGGGTACATTTGGAATTAGGCATCAATCTTATTCTAGTTGTGATCTCACCTCATCCTCTACGATGTCTTCGATGCCTCGTCTGTAGAAGTAGAAACAGTCGCTGAGTGTGAAGTCCCCTCCTACTGGTGGTTTAGGGCGACTGCGCCTCAACTCCCCAAGCGCCTCCTCCATAGAACCATCATCCCTCTGGATGAGGCCTGGAAATCCACACACAAAGATATCACCTAGTCAACCCTATATAATTTTCAGATGTGATCATATCGTACCGCTCGCTATCTGTAGTTGATAAAGATTAATTTGTTTTATATTTTACCATCAATACAGACAACATTCACAGAGTCACAAACAAAGAGCTTCAAAGTCCAATAAGTTTATTAATTTTGAATGACAAATATGTCAAACGACCATGGACATGTTAGGAGCTGTCGAGGAAGGAAATGAGTCACAGAACTGCAACACATTTAAGAGAGTGTCACCAACCAACTCACACTGTTGCTCCATATTGAGAAATAGAGATATCTTGGGCTGATAGCTGAGTGGAAGAATCACTAACCACAACCCTAGTCCTGATCCTAAACAGGTTAAATAAGAGATGACAGGCCATCAAACATAGTAAACGGCCCTTTGTGTGTCTGTCATCGAGGTAATCACAGCTCTAGGATCAGATTACCCCACCACAGTGTATCCCTTCCTCCTAGAGGTCTGAAGGCAGTGAAATCAGCTGAGGAGACTGAATCTGATGACGCACGAGGCAAAGTTCAGGAGAGAGAGAGACAGAGTGACTGCCTTTATGCTGAATTCAATCAATCCTGCTAAAGCAATGTTTATGCTTGACCCATTTGTTTTCTTTGAAAACTACAACCAGCATCTACAATGAGGGGAGTACAATACAGAAACCATCCTGTGAGTTTATATATAACAAATTAAAAGAGCATCTTGATGTGCTGTGCTAGCTAGTGAACACAGTGCTGTGAGTTTGATTGAATTGGCCCTGACAAACCTATAAGACTGCTGATTGTGAAGTGACTGCATCAGTAGATAGATAGGCAGCCAGCACAGAGCCACATCATTCAGCACAGAACATTGTAAATTCTCACGATCACAGTCTGCTAATTAACAGAGACTGCTCCAAGCCTTCCACTGCAAGCACTATAAAAATAAATAAATACATAAAATCAGGTTTACACCGTCTCTAGGTTCTCAGTGGTATAATTAAGCAATAAGGCCCAAGGTGGTGGCGGTCCTGGCAATATACCACGACTAATGGCTGTTCTTATGCGTGATGCAATGCGGAGTGCCTGGATACAGCCCTTAGCCGTGGTATATTGGTCATATACCATAAACCCCAGAGGTGCCTTATTGCTTTTATAAAGTGCTTACCAATGTAATTATGCAGTAAAAAATTAAGTATTGTCATACTGTCAGCCAATCATCATTCAGGGCTTGAACCATCCAGTTTATAATTTCATGTAGGTTACCCCATCCCACCTAACGTGCCTTGAGTACATTGAAAATATATATATTATAAATGCAACCTATTTCAACCATTGACAGCTGACTGAAATCAGTCCTGACATGATATTTTCAATGCACTCCACAGAGGAAAACCTGTTTAACTACTATGGTACACTAACATACAGGATTTGTTCTAAGGCACTTTACATGTAAATTAGCTTCTGAACACAGCAGATAAACAACAGTGTCTTTGGGAACCAGTGTTGTTGAGAGAGAGGAGAAACAGACCGAATAGAAACATACTGTATATGTTTCTTTATGAGTTTCTCAATGGCAACGGGAGTGACTGAAAACGTTGAGGTTTCTCTTTCCACATTGGCCAGGCTTGTACGCCTAAATTATCAACCATGCAACTTTAGGGAATGCCCACAATCATTTCCTTATCAGAGACCAATGAGTAAATAAATCTCTCTATCCATTCATCCATCCTATATATCGATCAAGCAAATGAATCCAATGAGCTTGCTCATTTGCTCACCGTTGGATGAGGAGGATTCGATTATATGCTGCTCTTTGTTGACTGTCTGGATCCTCAACGTGGCCCACTGGAGAATATGAGAGATGAGAAACATCTTTAGCCTTTGACATCTCACCCCATGACCCACAGCAGGACAGGAGAGAAAGGACATACACATATTCACCCCTGAACTCTCACCCCAGATAAGCCCCTGGACAGGGTTTGAAAGTTTTTTTTTTTTCCCCAGGAGGCCACAAGGTTACAGGATGTTCAGATGGAAAAGTGCAGAGAACATACGTGCTTTTCTGTCAGAAATCATGTCAGTTCTATACATTTATTGCGATTCAAAGTTCCAAACATATTGCTCACCATATGTCTGCTGCAGAGGGACAAGAGCCATGAGAAAACGAGTTTTGATCAGTCATGGAAATAAAAGTGCTGAAAACAAATTGGCTCCATATTTAAGAAGATGAGAACATGCTATGAAGGGTAATTACTGCAGTTTTGATGCAGGTGCAGCCCACCTGCTCAAAATAATATTGCGATATGAAACTGTATCGATTTGTTTCTCCCTCACTATTGCTGTGGTATAAATACATACATTAAGGCCACAAGTCTTATATTTAGGACATGATGAATAGATAACATTTAAGACAACTATAAACACATGAAGCTGTGCCCCTCACGTTGTCTGAGTGATGCAGTTCACCAGATTTTACAGAGTGTCTAAGTATTACATTTCCTCTTCCCCCCTACTTCTGAACAGAGGCAGTTCACCAGATTTTACAGAGTGTCTAAGTATTACATTTCCTCTTTCCCCCTACTTCTGAACAGAGGCAGTTCACCAGATTTTACAGAGTGTCTAAGTATTACCTTTCCTCTTCCCCCTACTTCTGAACAGAGGCAGTTCACCAGATTTTACAGAGTGTCTAAGTATTACCTTTCCTCTTCCCCCTACTTCTGAACAGAGGCAGTTCACCAGATTTTACAGAGTGTCTAAGTATTACCTTTCCTCTTTCCCCCCTACTTCTGAACAGAGGCAGTTTACCAGATTTTACAGAGTGTCTAAGTATTACCTTTCCTCTTTTCCCCCTACTTCTGAACAGAGGCAGTTCACCAGATTTTACAGAGTGTAAGTATTACCTTTCCTCTTCCCCCCTACTTCTGAACAGAGGCAGTTTACCTCAAGGGTTTTGACCAGGATCTTCATGTATGTCTCAGAGATGCCCAGGGAGAAGCCAAACATGGCAGGCACCATGAGAAGAGCCACAATGAGGTAGACCCACACCTTCAGCCCTGCCAGGACCACCACCCAGAAATCCTCCATCACTACTCTCTACAGTATGTCACCCTGCAGAAACAACAACAGGTGATTGATAGCAGTAATAGCATAGCAAGCTTATGTGTAGGCTATGGGAGATAGGGACATAAACACACACATTGAACCAACATTGAAGGGTGTCAGAATAACCTCTCTGTGTGTAAGCGCAGGGTGTTGTTGGTTCAATATCTAACAGTACTACCTCAATTGCTACAGTTAAAGATATAATTCACCCAAATGACATATTGGTTTCCTTACCGTGTAAGCAGTCTATGGACAAGGTGAGACAGCAAATTAAATCCATTCTTTGATGCTTTGCATATGACATGTGAAAAATGCTAATATCGGTGACTTGCATTGGATTTGTTCCACAAATTTATTAAAGAAAAAAAAAATTTTAGGTTTTGGAGACAGTGGCCAGGTAAACAAAACCAAAACATAGATCTGTCATACCATTTTCATAGACTGCTTACAGGGTAAGGAAAACATTTTGATAATTTTGTTATTTGGGTGAACTATCCCTTTAACTATAGGCTAGAGAGGGTGGGAAATGATACCACTCAGATTTCAGGACAAACACCGAACATGGCTACACATCAGGTATGTGTGTGACTATGTAAAGCGGAATGAAACAAATATATATAAATAACATAGAATGTGCAATCTATTAGATCAAAAACACAAGGGGAGCTGAAATAGGCCTACTATACTTTACTAAAATATAAATGTGAACATGTAAATTGTTGGTCCCATGTTTCTTGAAGTGAAATCAAAGATTCCAAGAATGTTCCAAACGCACAAAAAGCTTCTCACAAACGTTGCGCACAAATTTGTTTACAATCCCTGTTAGTGAGCATTTCTCCTTTGCCAAGATAATCCATCCACCTGACAGGTGTGGCATATCAAGAAGCAGATTAAATAGCATGATCATTACACAGGTGCACCTTGTGATGGGGACAATAAAAGGACACTCTAAAATGTGCAGTTTTGTCACACAACAATGCAACAGATGTTTCAAGTTTTGATGGAGTGTGCAATTGGCATGCTGACTGCAGGAATGTCCCCCAGAGCTGTTGCCAGTTAATTAAATGTTAATTTCTCTACCATAAACTACCGCCAACCTCATTTAAAAGAATTTGGCAGCACATCCAACCGGCTCACAACCACGTGTAACCATGCCAGCCCAGGAACTCCACATCTGGCTTCTTCACCTGCGGGATCGCGGGATACCAGCCACCCGGACAGCTGATGAAACAGAAGTATTTCTGTCTGTAATAAAGCCCTTTTGTGGGGAAAAACTAATTCTGATTGGCTGGACCTGGTTCCCCAGTGGGTGGGCCTATGCCCTCCTAGGCCCATCCATGGCTGCGCACCTGCCCAGTCATGTGAAATCTATAGATTAGGGCCTAATAAATGTATTTAAATTGACTGATTTCCTTATATGACCTGTAACAGTAAAATCGTTAATTGTTACATGTTGCGTTTATATTTTTATCAGTATAATAATGGGATAACGTAGGCCTACTATCAACAAATCCAAGGCGCATGCCTGAAATGACAAGTTCAAACGCGACAGAAAGAAGCCCAGCATTTGATTATAGGCTAATACAAATCTATCTAGGCTGACGATTGGAAACTCGATTTAAAATAAACTTCACCAACTTTAGATTGCGCAGCATATACGCTCACGAAAATACGCTCACGAAAATCCTCAACCGGAGACGCTCAATTCATTTCAACATCAATAGCCAATTATAAACAGAGTAGGCTATTGGACACAGCTAAACCAAATCGCTTGACAAAAAACTGTCAGCAAATTGTCCAGACCTGGCCGGACAATTACAAAGTTTGGTTCCCGATATTCAGCCCGGCGTGGTGGATCTTACCTGTCAAACTCCAGTCCATGTTACCATGCCCTTCCCTATTGTAGAACTCATACGACTATGTGTGAAGCTAACCACAATAGGGATTATCCACAATAGTGGGATTTGCGGATCGCTTTCAAAATAAAAGTCCATAATTGAAACTGATCCAAACGGCAACAAACAGGGGAATAATTCCACATTTGGATTAGATAATGCTAAACAAGGTTGAAATGTTGTTACATAACTTAATAATAAATACAATAATGTATTTATTTGACAATAAACAGTAAACAAACTGTTCAGATCCCACTGTGGCTGGAATAGACTGCATACTTGCATTGGGGCATATGCATTGTACAGCCTTAACTATAGAGAGCAGTGGTGGCTGGTGGGAGGAGCTATAGGAGGACAGGCTCATTGTAATGGCTGGAGTGAAATTAATGGAATGGTATCAAACACATCAAACACACGCCCAATTTTTCAGTTTTTATTTGTTTTTAAAAGTTTTAAATATCCAATAAATGTTGTTCCACTTCATGATTGTGTCCCACTTGTTGTTGATTCTTCACAAGAAAATACAGTTTTATATCTTTATGTTTGAAGCCTGAAATGTGGCAAAAGGTCGCAAAGTTCAAGGGGGCCGAATACTTTCGCAAGGCACTGTACATGGCAGCCATTCTGTTGGAACATGATCCTCTGCCAAGGCACCGGATTCTGTTTTTTCCCAGAGACATATATGTAAATATCCCAAAAGGCTTTTCAACTCAGAATCATGCTCACAGTATTTTTTTTAAATCAGTTCTTATCCCAAAGCAATAAATCTAAATACAGTGTATTCAGAAAGTGTTCAGACCACTTTACTTTTTACACATTTTGTTACGTTACAGCCTTATTCTAAGATGGATTACATTTTTTTCTACCCCTCATCAATCTACACATAATTCCCCATAATGACAAAGAAAAAATAGGTTTAATAATTTAGCAAATTTATACAAAATATAAAACGGAAATATCACTGTTACATAAGTATTCAGACCCTTTACTCAGTACTTTGTTGAAGCACCTTTGGCAGTGATTACAGCCTCAAGTCTTCTTAGGTATGAATCTACAAGCTTGACACACTTGTATTTGGGGAGTTTCTCCCATTCTTCTCTGCAGATCCTCTCAAGCTCTGTCAGGTTGGATGGGGAGCGTCACTGCACAGCTATTTTCAGGTCTCTCCAGAGATGTTTGATCGGGTTCAAGGCCAGGCCACTCAAGGACATTCAGAGATTTGTCTTGAAAACACTCCTGTCTTGGCTGAGTGCTTAGGGCCATCAAACTTTTGACCCATTCTGAGGTCCTGAGCGCTCGGAAGCAGGTTTTCATCAAGGATCTCTCTGTACTTTGCTCCGTTCATCATTCCCCCGATTCTGACTGGTCTCCCAGTCCCTGAAGCTGAAAAAAGTCCCCACAGCATGATGCTGCCACCTGGTTTCCTCCAGATGTGATGCTTGGCATTCAGGCCAAAGAGTTCAATCTTGGTTTCATCAGACCAGAGAATCTTGTTTCTCATGGTTTGAGTCCTTTAGGTGCCTTTTGGCAAACTCCAAGCGGGCTGTCATGTGCCTTTAACCAAGGAGTGGCTTCCGTCTGGCTACTCTACCATATAGGCCTGATTGGTGGAGTGCTGCAGAGATGGTTGTCCTTCTGGAAGATTCTTCCATCTCCACAGAGGAACTCTGGAGCTCTGTCAGAGTGACAGGCCCTTCTCCCCCGATTGCTCAGGCGGCCAACACTAGGAAGAGTCTTGGTGGTTCCAAACTTCTTCCATTTAAGAATGATGGAAGCCACTGTGTTCTTGTAGACCTTCAATGCTGCAGAAATGTTTTGGTACCCTTCCCCAGATGTGTACCTCTACACAATCCTGTCTTGGAGCTCTTACGGACAATTCCTTTGACCTCAAGGCTTGGTTTTTTCTCTGACATGCACTGTCAACTGTGAGACCCTATATAGACAGGTGTGTGCCTTTCCAAATCATGTCCAATCAATTGAATTTACTACAGGTGGACTCCAATCAAGTTGTAGAAACAGGATGCACATGAACTCAATATCGAGTCTCATTACAAAGGGTCTGAATACTTATGTAAATAAGGTTTATGTTTTTTTAATCTTTAACACATTTGGAAACATTTTTTTTTAACTGTTTTTGGTTTGTCATTGTGTGGTACTGTGTGTAGATTGATGAGGGGGAAAAAACTATTTAATCAATTTTAGAATAAGGATATAATGTAAAATGTTTGGGAAAAGTCAAGAGGTCTGAGTACTTTCTGAATGCACTGTATATTGCTCTGGCTTATCCCAAAAGGCTTTCCAAGTCAGAATCAACAGTGTTTTTTTAATCAGTCCCAGAGATGACCTAAATAAACCGAGTGTGTCTGTGCGCGCATGTCTGTGTGTGTGTGTGTGTGTGTGTTATTGTGTGTTTGTTTGCTTGTGTGTGTGTGTGTGTGTCTCTACTATGGTCCTGGACCACCAGCTATGTGTTTAGATCTTGGTTTAATATCAGACTCACAATAGGGACTTACTCACCTGAGTCTGCAGGTTAAGGAAAATTCACACACTACCAAGAAGGAAGGTACGGAGCGTAATGCAGTGTTGGCAATGTCGTTTTATAGGTTATTCATAATTTTACATTGACAGGTGTATGTACACCTGTCTGCCTTTCTTTCTCTGTCCATTGGATGGCGCTGTTCTACCTGACATGGTGAACTTTGGTCCAGACTCGTTTAGGACAGTGGTGGCTTGCCCTCTCAACCTCTCACAGATAGTAACTGTGTAAAGAAAGCCGCACTAAGGACTAGCCACACTAGTGGAATTTGCTGTTTGCCTTCAAAATAAAAGTTCCCCATTGAACCATCCAAACGGATACAAATATTGCCCTTTTTGGACTAGATAATGGTAAACAAGGTTAGAATGTTGTTACATAACTTGAAAATTAATACAATAATGAATTAATTTGACAAAAACAATAAACATAAAAAAAAAACACTGTGGACTTATTAGACTGCATTATTGCCCTTTAGGGTATACTACAGTGCATTCCATTCGGAAAGCATTCAGGCCCCTTCACTTTCCACATTTTGCTACATCACAGCCTTATTCTAGAATGGATTAAATCAAATTGTTCCTCATCAATCTACAAACAATACCCCATAATGACAAAGCAAAAACAGGCTTTCAGACATTTTTGCAAATTTAAAGAAATAAAAAAAACACTTAAATATCACACTTACATAAGTATTCAGACCCTTTACTCAGTACTTTGTTGAAGCACATTTGACAGCGATTACAGCCTTGATTCTTCTTGGGTATGATGCTACAAGCTTGGCACACCTGTATTTGGGTAGTTTCTCTCATTCTTCTCTGCAGATCCTCTCAAGCTCTGTCAGGTTGGATGGGGAGCGTCGCTGCAATGCTATTTTCAGGTCTCTCCAGAGATGTTTGATCGGGTTCAAGTCCAGGCTCTGGCTGGGCCACTCAAGAACAGGTCTTTCCTTGCTCATCTCTCCCTCCAGCTCAAACTGTTAGTGTCCCACAAACATTTAAAGAATGACTTCCCCCTAAAAAAACAACCAATGTTTTATAAAATGGCCTATATGGCATTGATATGAGTCAGAAACATTTATTCTTGTCAATATTGATTACAAAGTGTAAATAGGATAATTGTGTCATAAAGTCTCATGTAAAACTGAGTTTGGAACCTGAGTGAGTCACGAGTAAATGAAGGTTGGGTTTTCATTACAATTATGTCAACAATTCATGCCCCCTTTGCCAAGCTCCACTTGCAAATCGTCCCTCCGCCCACTTCGCTTCCCTTTGTGGGTCTTTATTGTTTCATTAGCCCCATCACGTTCAAAAGATTATGGCCATTTGAGACTGAAAAGCCCTATACGCAGTGGTGGAAAAAGTACCCAATTGTCATACTTGAGTAAAAGTAAAGATACCTTAATGGAAAATAACTAAAATAAAAGTAGAATTCAGTAAAATCTACTTGAGTAAAAGTCTAAAAAGTATTTGGTTTAAAATATACTTAAGTATCAAAAGTATAAATCATTAAGCAAACCAGATGGCACCATTTTCTTGTTTTTTTTATTTATGGAAAGCCAGGGGCACACTCCAACACTTTTGGGTGTCAAGGAAAATGTATGGAGTAAAAAGTACAATATTTTCTTAAGGAATGTAGTGAAGTAAAAGTAGTCAAAAATATAAATAGTAAAGTAAAGTACAGATACCCCAAAAACTACTTAAGTAGTACTTTCTTCTTTTAATGCATTACAAACTGTCACTAAAATTGATTTTTATTTGGATTTCATGTAATGGACATACACAAAATAGTCCAAAAATAAAAAACTGAAAAGTGGTGCGTGCATATGTATTCACCCCCTTTGTTATAAAGCCCCTAAATAAGATCTGGTGCAACCAATTACCTTCAGAAGTCACATAATTAGTTAAATAAAGTCCACCTGCGTGCAATCTAAGTGTCACATGATCTCAGTATATATACACCTGTTCTGAAAGGTCCCAGAGTCTGAAACATCACTATGCAAGTGGCACTGTGACCAAGGTGCTCGCCAATCAGGTCAGGGACAAAGTTGTGGAGAAGTACAGATCAGGGTTGGGTTATAAAAAAATATATATCAGAAACTTTGAACATCCCACAGAGCACCATTAAATCCATTATTAAAAAAATGGAAAGAATATGGCACCACAACAAACCTGCCAGGAGAGGGCCGCCCACCAAAACTCAGAGACCAGGCAAGGAGGGCATTAATCAGAGAGGCAACAAAGAGACCAAAGATAACCCTGAAGGAGCTGCAAAGCTCCACAGCGGAGATTGGAGTATCTAGGACCACTTTAAGCCGTACACTCCACAGAGCTGGGCTTTACAGAAGAGTGGCCAGAAAAAAGCCATTGCTTAAATAAAAAAATAAGTAAACATGTTTGGTGTTCGCCAAAATGCATGTGGGAGACTCCCCAAACATATGGAAGAAGGTACTCTGGTCAGATGAGACTAAAATTGAGCAAAGATCCCAGTGGTTAGATGTGCCAAGCTTGTAGACATACCCCAAGAGACTTGCAGCTGTAAGAGCTGGAAAAGGTGGGTCTTTAAAGTTTTGACTTTGGGGCGGATGAATAGTTATGCACACTCAAGCTTTTTTGTGTTTTTTCTTGTTTGTTTCACAAGAGAAAATATTTTGCATCTTCAAAGTGGTAGGCATGTTGTGTAAATCAAATGATACAACCCCCCCCCCCCCCCCCCCCCTTAATTCCAGGTTGTAAGGCAACACAATAGGAAAAATGCCAAGTGGGGTGAATACATTCTCAAGCCAATGTACATAAGATTGATCTGGTCGGTCACATATAAGTTTGGACATTTGGTTGGTCATTTGTTTATCAAGTATAGTTAGAAGAGAAGCTGCATGTATCTATCATAAGTTGTTGCCCTACAAGACTAAATAAAGTAGTGCTCACCAGAATAATGTCTAACATCGATATAATGAATACATTAGTAATCTAGGTAACACCAGTAAAGATGTCTGTTTTGTTTAGGGACTGGGAGAAAATGCAGTAACTCCAAAACACTAAACATTGGTCCTGTGCAAAATGTCCAATGTCATCAGTTTGACCGGTTTTAAGGAAATGAAAAGCTGATAAAACGATTAAACACATTTCTGATAAGACTCTGATAAGTTTTTCTTGGGTGCATATTTTATTGAAATTGAAATACTGAAATACTCACATTTTCTCAAGAGATGCTGTAAGAAAGACATTTCTCCAATCCTGTTCCAGAGTAAAAATGTACATTTGTTGTATAATTTTACTGCAAGAAATGCATAATTCTGCAGGAGTTAATATTATATTTCTCTATATGTGAGAGGTTATAGGCCTACACTCAGTGTCCAGATTTCAGTTACAGTTTAAGCCATATGAACCAATTAGGAATATTCTGTTTATTCACGGTTGCAGGGATACTCATGAACGGGATAAAGGTGCTATGAGCTACTATCCGGAATACTTTGGACATGTAAACGTGGTCAATGAAGGTAACAGCCTCTACCTTTATGTACAGTACATAGCTATCTCATTGACCTATTACCCCTGCGCATCCACTTGGTACTGGTACTCCCTGTATATAGCCATGTTATTTTCTACTTACTATATATAGCCATGTTATTTCTACTCGTTATTTGTATTCGTTATTCATTTCAATTTTTTAAATTTAATTTTGTATTTCTCAATCACCAAGAAAAATCTAATGAATATCAATATGCAGATGGTTTATGCCCACTAGTTGACGATCATCTTACTCTACATCGACAAAATGTGTGTTTGAGTCATGAGTCCCCCTACCATTTCTGTCTAGCATGTGCACAATACTAAAATGTAAAAAAAATGATATTTGATTTATGGAGCATTTAATATCCTATGGTTATTTGTATGACTTATTCAAAACTGTCCACGAATGGCTGCAAAAATGCATAGCCTCATATAATACATTTAAAAAGACAAACGTAGGCATCAGATTTCAAATATGTGATTACACTGGCAAAATTGGGAAGAAGTGGAGTAATAAAATACAGTACGGTTCTTGCTGACAAGCACAGTAATTCCCCTGTATTTTAGCCCATTGTTAAGAATGAGAATTGTTCCACTGATCAGACTAAGTAAAGTAAATACATAATAAAATCTGTCCCTACACCCTAACCAAATAATTGTTATATTTATTGTCCCCCCTCTAGAATCGAACTTTTGGGTTCACAATCTCTTAGACAAAAATGATTTTCATAGTTACAAATCAGGTCACCCTACCAAACTTCCCTGCTAAAACATACAGGTCTCTGCTGCTGTCTTTTCGTTGTCAGAGATACCTTACATAACTAAACCAATCATATGCTTCAATGTGCCGCGGTTCACAGTGCCGTGGCAGGACAATGATAAAGGCATCTTTCCTGATGTTAAATTGCAGGCGCAGAAGCCCCTATTTCAAAGCGATATGGAGCACAATTAAAAAGTGAACGCGTGGATTATATAACGGACTATTAGAGAAAATGTAAGCAGTAGGCTACTTTTCAATGCGTGAAATAAGAGGTGTGCCGTGAGAGCGTGAGAAGAGGGTCAATTTGTTGTGTCTCACGGACAATGCGTGAGAGTTCACAGCTCTGGACTAATCTTTTGAATAAATGTAGTAAAAATAAATTACAGCAACAATATATAACATTAGCTAGATAAGGTTAGCAAGCTAGCTAGATAGATAATGTTAACAGCATGCTAGCTAGCTACACTGACAACTATCAGTGCCCTATTTGTTGATGTTAATTAAATCCACATGGAAATAAACTGGGAAATTCCCACACCCAATTCGTGCCGAGTCAAAACAACTCGGAACTCTTATTTTTCCCCGCCAGTTGTTTTGAACGCGGCATCAAATGCACCAAGTAGCCTTCGTCATTCTTCGGAGGTGGAGCCTAAAAGTGCATTTCCTTATGTTGAAATAGCGACGGCAACTTGACGCTAATAAAACTATGACGCTCATATTTGTGTAAATTATTTTAGATTGTAAACTGTGGTTGTCACTGAGTAGGCTACCCATTTCATGGGTGCACACTCCATAGATAAGGCTATACAGTCCAATATTAATGTTCAATACGCACAATAGATGAGCTATTGTGGCTAATTTCACAGTGTTTGCAGTCCTGCAATAAGAGTTATAAGAGGTATGACCCTCATATTGGTGCAAACTAGTAGTTCTGTTCTGTGGGTGTCAATAGGTAAACTGATAGCCCACTCCATGGGTGCACACTCCATAGGTCAGGCTTTACAGTCCTATATGAGTGTTCAAAAGTTGCCAGTCACATTCTGTTAAAGGTCCCCAAAGCACATACATCCCTGGGTCACTCCTCTTTTCAGTTCACTGCAGCTAGTAACTGGAATGACCTGCAACAAACACACAAACTGGACAGTTTT
This sequence comes from Oncorhynchus clarkii lewisi, assembly GCF_045791955.1. Lineage (NCBI taxonomy): Eukaryota > Metazoa > Chordata > Actinopteri > Salmoniformes > Salmonidae > Oncorhynchus > Oncorhynchus clarkii. Next base: position 30,861,860 of record NC_092176.1, on the reverse strand, counting down.
ATCTCAATCTCTTCATTCAAAGACTCAGTCATGGACACTCTTACTGACACTTGTGGCTGCTTTGTGTGATGTATTGTTGTCTCTTTGCGCTGCCCTTTGCGCTGTGCCCAATTACAGTGCCTTGCGAAAGTATTCGGCCCCCTTGAACTTTGCAACCTTTTGCCACATTTCAGGCTTCAAACATAAAGATATAAAACTGTATTTTTTTGTGAAGAATCAACAACAAGTGGGACACAATCATCATCATTATTCAGCCGCTTTACTTTCAGTGCAGCAAACTCTCTCTAGAAGTTCAGTGAGGATCTCTGAATGATCCAATATTGACCTAAATGACTAATGATGACTAATGATGATAAATACAATCCACCTGTGTGTAACCAAGTCTCCGTATAAATGCACCTGCACTGTGATAGTCTCAGAGGTCCGTCAAAAGCGCAGAGAGCATCATGAAGAACAAGGAACACACCAGGCAGGTCCGAGATACTGTTGTGAAGAAGTTTAAAGCCGGATTTGGATACAAAAAGATTTCCCAAGCTTTAAACATCCCAAGGAGCACTGTGCAAGCGATAATATTTAAATGGAAGGAGTATCAGACCACTGCAAATCTACCAAGACCTGGCCGTCCCTCTAAACTTTCAGCTCATACAAGGAGAAGACTGATCAGAGATGCAGCCAAGAGGCCCATGATCACTCTGGATGAACTGCAGAGATCTACAGCTGAGGTGGGAGACTCTGTCCATAGGACAACAATCAGTCGTATATTGCACAAATCTGGCCTTTATGGAAGAGTGGCAAGAAGAAAGCCATTTCTTAAAGATATCCATAAAAAGTGTTGTTTAAAGTTTGCCACAAGCCACCTGGGAGACACACCAAACATGTGGAAGAAGGTGCTCTGGTCAGATGAAACCAAAATTGAACTTTTTGGCAACAATGCAAAACGTTATGTTTGGCGTAAAAGCAACACAGCGCATCACCCTGAACACACCATCCCCACTGTCAAACATGGTGGTGGCAGCATCATGGTTTGGGCCTGCTTTTCTTCAGCAGGGACAGGGAAGATGGTTAAAATTGATGGGAAGATGGATGGAGCCAAATACAGGACCATTCTGGAAGAAAACCTGATGGAGTCTGCAAAAGACCTGAGACTGGGACGGAGATTTGTCTTCCAACAAGACAATGATCCAAAACATAAAGCAAAATCTGCAATGGAATGGTTCAAAAATAAACATATCCAGGTGTTAGAATGGCCAAGTCAAAGTCCAGACCTGAATCCAATCGAGAATCTGTGGAAAGAACTGAAAACTGCTGTTCACAAATGCTCTCCATCCAACCTCACTGAGCTCGAGCTGTTTTGCAAGGAGGAATGGGAAAAAATGTCAGTCTCTCGATGTGCAAAACTGATAGAGACATACCCCAAGCGACTTACAGCTGTAATCGCAGCAAAAGGTGGCGCTACAAAGTATTAACTTAAGGGGGCTGAATAATTTTGCACGCCCAATTTTTCAGTTTTTGATTTTGTTAAAAAAGTTTGAAATATCCAATAAATGTCGTTCCACTTCATGATTGTGTCCCACTTGTTGTTGATTCTTCACAAAAAAATACAGTTTTATATCTTTATGTTTGAAGCCTGAAATGTGGCAAAAGGTCGCAAAGTTCAAGGGGGCCGAATACTTTCGCAAGGCACTGTATCTTGTGTTGGACATACAAAAAATGAACGGTTTTCATTAAGAGTAGCTAAACACATGAGAATATTGTGTTTAGACAAGTCATTTGTCATAGGCTATTTCGTTTGAAGTTTAAGCAACATATCGAACCAACAAATTGACAAACTCGGCCCCCTGCCCCATCTCAGTTCATAACCGGTAATATCAGATAATGCCATCTCTATTGCTCAGCTTTGAAATAGCTAGGGGTTGCTCTTATGACATAAATGTCTCAATAAAATTGGTTTACTATGCTGTTATGCGCTGGCTGGAAAATCCCACAGGTTTACTGAGAAGTGTGTGTGTGTGTCCAGAGGGCTACAACATGATCCACGTTCTCTAGAAAATCTATGTGAAACTTCCTGACAACAGGGTTTTCCTCAAACCTCCATTCATCTTTTATCTAATGAATCCGTCTATCAACTCCCTCTCCCCCCCACTCTCTCACTCTCTGTTTGTCTCTCTCTCTCTCACCCTCTCAAATATCAAATCAATCATTCCTAATTTATTCAATCACTCATTCAGTCCATACCTCACTATCCTCCCTCTACCTCTCTCCCTCCCTCTCACTCATCCCATCATTCACTCTGTCCCCCACTGCCTCCCAAAACCCTGCTGGTTCACTGATAATTGTTAGTGTGTGTGTGTGTGTGTGTGTGTGTGTCTGTGTGTGTGTCTGTGTGTGTAGGTCCTTCAGTCCTCAGTTATTTAACATGAAACAAGGCTCCTCACTCTCATCTCTGTATGTGGCCCCCCAGACAGATGAGTATACTGGGTCTGAGTCTGGGTCTAGGCCTGGGTCTGGGTCTGATCTGTGCCTGGGTCTGGGTCTGATCTGTGCCTGGGTCCGGGTCTGGGTCTGGGTCTAGGCCTGGGTCTGGGTCTGGGTCTGGGTCTGGGTCTGGGTCTGATCTGTGCCTGGGTCTGATCTGTGCCTGGGTTTGGGTCTGGGTCTGAGCCTGGGTCTGTGTCTGGGTCTGAGTCTGGGTCTGATCTGTGCCTGGGTCTGGGTCTGTGCCTGGGTCTAGGTCTGGGTCTAGGCCTGGGTCTAGGTCTGGGTCTGATCTGAGTCTGGGTCTGATCTGTGTCTGGGTCTGGGTCTGGGTCTAGGTCTAAGTCTAGGTCTGGGTCTATGCCTGGGTATGGCTATAGGCCTAGGTCTGAGCCTGGGTCTGATCTGTGCCTGTGTCTGATCTGTGCCTGGGTCTGATCTGTGCCTGGGTCTGATCTGTGCCTGTGTCTGATCTGTGTCTGATCTGGGCCTGGGTCTGATCTGTGTCTGATCTGTGCCTGTGCCTGGGTCTGATCTGAGTGGTCTGGTCTCCAGAGTGGTGCAGTGGTCTAAGGCACTGAATCTCAGTGCTTGAGGTGTCACTACAGACACCTTGGTTCAAATCCAGGTTGTATCACAACCGGTTGTGATTGGGAGTCCCATAGGGTGGCCAACAAGTCGCCCAGTGTTGTCCAGGTTTGGCTGCTGTATGTTGTCATTGTAAATAATAATTTATTCTTAACTGACTTGCCTATTTAAATAAAGGTTACGATTTTTTTAAATACCAGACCCTGGCCCCAACAGTAGGTCAGGTTATGACTGAGAGACATGCGGTTTTCATTCATAAAACAATCACTTCAATAGATGGATAGGTAAATAGGTTTAATTCATTCACAATGTATCTTAAATCCCCAAAAAGTCAAGACAAAAAGTAATTTCCAGGCAAATCAAGTCAAATCTTCAATTTATAGTCCATCTTTTTTAATGGTCTTGAGGGGACACGTTCTTTACTCACACCACTCAATGTGCATATGAAACACCACTTTGGCTCTTGAAAAGTAGTAGGAGTAGCCCTCAAATTCAACTCTGCAGAGACTTGACCGCAAGGTATGCTGAAAATGAAAAAGGAATCTATTTTACAGGGTTATACTACTAATTCTAGGCCTAATTAGGCATCGAATTGAATTTGAATATTGAATAAATGGTTAAGAGTATAGCGTTTGCATTGGTTTGCTCTAAAAGCACACGGGGTGAGTGAGCGAGCGAGCATTTGAGTTATCTCCCACTGCGTTGCAGCTGCACACCACACCGCTCCCCTCTCGCCCCTGGCAAGAAACGAGACGCTACTAGCCTATTACTCCTCCCCTCCCACGCAAAGTTGCAGCTTTCTCTCTTTCTCACACTTACAATGTTCTGTAACCAGCCTAAAGTTGTCCTCCTCATCCATGACGCTGGCCGTTGATGGAACGAAGAGGTCGCTAGACCACCTATAAAGCACAATTGGGACTTCAATGCCTGTGAATATTTTTAAATCTCTTGATTTTGGTTAGATGAAATATGCAATGTCCGCGGGTGAGCCAGGTTCTTTCTCTGCTACATTCTGTTTTGTTTTTGGCAGCAAACCATGCCGAGTTCTCGCTGCCTGGCAGCCTCCTCGCTCCCGATGCAGAATCAGGTCAGTATGTCTCAGTTGTTACAACTAGGCTATAATAACTGCAACAATGTTGCGATTTTATTGTTGCAATTTCATACAAAGTTCTTTATAGCCATTGCAAGCTTAGTGCATGAATTTGCGCTGGTAGTCAGTTTTTTATAAATTATCTTTATTAATTGAATTATCTTGAAATTATCTTGTAGGCTATTGATAATTCCACTGAACTTCCTTTTCAATTTTATCCTCAGGTCGGTTTCTCCAGTCCCAGTCAGATGTGTCCGTGGTCCACCCAGTCAAAATTTTCAGAGATGGACAGTTTCTCTCCCACTCTCTGGTACACCGCTTTAAGCATGGGCGGCATAAACGAGACTTGGGGCTTTTGGAGGAACGTGTTTATTATAAGGTGAACTTCAAGGGTCGTGATTTGGTTTTTAATTTAACAGTCAACAAATATTTGGTGTCGAACGATTATATTCTGGAGAGGCGAAATGGGAGTGTGAACCGGACTGAGCACCGTACCACGGGTGAGAACGCGTGCCACCTGATCGGCACGGTGACGGATTCTACTAATGCGCGCGGGACAGCCGCCATCAGCACCTGTGAAGGCTTGGTGAGAAATCAGGATGCTGACCTTCTTTAAAATGTAATTCATGCATGTAACAGAAATCCTTGTCATCGCTATGAGGCTTCACAATAAGGCTTCACTATAAGGCTTCACTATAAGGCTTCACTATAAGGCTTCACAATAAGGCTTCACAATAAGGCTTCATAACAAGGCTACACTATAAGGCTTCACTATAAGGCTTCACTATAAGGCTTCACTATAAGGCTTCACAATAAGGCTTCACAATAAGGCTTCATAACAAGGCTACACTATAAGGCTTCACTATAAGGTTTCACAATAAGGCTTC